>NW_009205794.1:1262-21307 GCF_000690835.1 Fulmarus glacialis | reverse complement strand
GATTCTATGATTCTATGATTCTATGCTGTGTCAAGTTTGTGGGACATCTGTTTGCTCTGAAGAGGAGTTGGATATTTGAGAGCAATTGATTAATAAATTTGCAGTGTTTCTGGTAGTGCCACCACTGCAAAATGAGAGTGAAGGAACAAAAAATGCTTTGCATCTGTCAAGGCCAGCATGCCAATGTGCAGAGATCACAGCAGGGAGAACAGGACAAGCCAGTACAAAATGCGTCTTTGCTCTTGTATCTTTTTAAAACATTCTTTTTGTGTTTCAGTCCCATGTAAGGAGCCAGACCTTCTTTTGCGGCTGCCTGTGAAGGTGGCATAAAGGCTGTCTTTTATGCCACAGGTATCCTGAAGCCATCCAACTTCTGCTGCAATTCCTAGTGAAAAGTCACCTCCCATGATTTGTGTGCCAGTGTCCACAGAGGCTGTGCTGACAGCTTGGGGCTGCAGCTCATTCAGGGTGCACTGGAAATGTCCCATTTCCTGGGGTAATGTAAGATCTGCAAGGAAAGCTGCTCACCAGTGCCTGGCTAACAGGCTTGAGGGCTGCTTGAAGCCATTAGAATAGTGGATGGCAGCTGGCGTGCAAAGTGAGATCAAGCTCAATGGACATGAGAAGGGTTTTTCTGGATATAGCCTTAGGTGATTGAGAGGAGAATGAGGCCTCTGCTTCGTGTGGCTTCTGTGCAAGATGCTGCAAATCGTGTCAGCATTTTCTCCGAAGGATGAGTAGGAATGCTTTGGGGGAATACTCTGAGGGTCAGTCAACAAAGTCAATTGCCTTTCAGGCCATATTTGAATGGTTATGTGGGGCCATTGGCACTGAGCTGAAACGTGAAGGAGATCTCTCTAAAGAGCTACAAAAACAAGAGGCATTTTGCACTGGCTTTTCCTGCTTTTCCTTCTGTGATCTCTACACTGGCACTCCAGCCATGGCAGATGCAAGGCATTTTTGTTCCCTCATTTTCAGTCTGTGGCTGTGGTATCTACTACATCAGACACCGAGCACCTATTACACACTTTCTCTCAAATCCACTTAGTTCCTTCTCCAAGTAAATAAGTTGTGTAGATTCTGGCTTGTTTTGGATCTTTTTTGTTTGTTTGTTTATAAAATTATATCCAGGATATCTAGATTTGCATTGTTTCAGTTACTGATAATTAAGCTCATCCACAAATTTATATGCTACTTTTTTTTTGCTTCTGTGGTGCATGTTGTATGTTCCATGGCTTCAGTCATCCTTACATCAAGATTATGCATCTGCCCAGAAGAAAGCAGTCTGTCAGATTGCCTTTTAAAATGCAATGTTACGTGTTGTGGCTGTGTCACTCTGGGTCTGATTGTTTCTGGAAACAGCTTTTCCAGATTCAGCCCTGGTGAGGTTGCCACTGAGGAGCTAATAGGGCCTGCAGAACAAGACATGTTTTCCTTTGGGGTTGGTCCCAAAGCCCAGCTCCAATTCTGCTTCCAGCTTCCCAGCTCTTAGAGTTGTGGATGCCGATCATTCAGTCTTGTTGACAGAGTGAAGCACTTGCCATGAATAACAAGATCTTGAGGGAGACCTTAACAGTGCTCTGAGGGTTAGGAGAGTTATACAAATCTAAATAAATCATTAGAAAAACTTGGAGGGGATGGGGGCAGATGGCTTAAATATATGAGTTGAATATTCTACCAGAAGAAATATTTGAATATCTAGGATGAAGTTCTGTAAAACCTCGGAAGGAAAGGTTGTAATACTACGTAATCTTAACCAACAAGTGGAATTCAGCAAGGATCTCACTTTTTTGACACTTTGCCTAGAACAGTAGCATTCCCTAGCATCAGCAGCCCCTAGGATATATAATCAAGGTTCTTTTCTGTTTAAAATTTCTTTTTTTAACTTATAATTCTCCACGATGCATAATTAAGTATTCCTGGTACAGAACAGTAATTAAAATAATGGATAATTGGATGAAAATTCTTAAAATGATGTATTGTAAATGCATGGGGCTGATGCCAATGTTGGCGGTGGTATGTTTGGCATGTGGTAACAATGTTACTCAACTTTCTATCAAGCAGGTGCCCACAACACGGTAATCCTCATCCTATGTGACACTAGAGAAAGCATACTTCAGCAGTTTTAGAAAAGAAGCTAAGGATCTAAGCTGGCAGCAAACACCAAGTGCTCCCCCCACGCTACCCTTGAAATTGTCAATGTAGGTGAAGTCTGAAAAACTTGAGAAGAAAAGTGTGTAATGCTGATATTGCTGCTCCTGCTGCTGCTTTGTATCTGTCCAACAGATCACCCTTCTCTCACCCCTGCAATCTGCCCTTGGTGACCCTATCTATGATCCATCACCTCCCTAATGTGCAAGGGGAGGATCCTTCGCCCTCTGCACTCTGGTCCACAACAAAGAAGGACTCAAAGTAAATGTGAATTTGTAAGGGTCTGCCTATATTGTCTCTCACTAGCTCCTGATTTGCTCAACTGTAGATTTCCCAAATTCTGCTTTCAGCAACACTTATAAGCTACATCATTGTTTCAATATATGCCCCTACTATTCTCCAAGAGATAGTGCCATAATTATATTCATGGTATATAGCTGTTTGTTTTCTAGAGTCTGTAACAACTCATTTGCTTCCTATTTATACATGATAATGATTTTGTTGTCTGTTCTCAAAAAAATTTTATAGCTTATTTTCTAAGTATTGTCTCCATTTTTAAATCTTACATTGCAAAGGTAACAGGTAGATGCAGAGAAAAATTTTTACATTTTAAAAAAACCATATTCAACTTTTATGGGATTGTTGACATCACTTGTTTTCCAGATATATGCTGATGATTTGCAGATGCCTCAGTTTTCATGGCTGCTACATCTGACTGGGTATCAGTTCATGAATTATACATTTTATGTAGTGGTGATGTATTAATTTCACACTAGAATCCGTAAAGATATTATATTTACAGATAAAGCATAATTTCTCACACTTCCAGAAATGAACGTTAATTCTTTTCATCTCAGAAGGAATCTGAAAGGACTTGTTGCATTTCATAAGAAGAAATATAAATCTGGCACCTATTTGGAAGATGAAGTCCATTAACACACCAGTAAAATTTTACAATTTTTTCATGATTTTATATTAATGTAGAACTCTGAAATGTGAGGCAATTCTCTGCAGAAATATGGGATGCATTTACTTAAAGAAACCCTGTCCCAGAGCCCTCCACTACTTCATACCATCCCTTTAGACTGGGTTCTTCCACGTGAAAGTAATTGCATAACTGTAAAATATTCTGATATTTTATCATTTGTCTCAAGTTGAGAATGAACTGTAATTCATCTTGTTTGGTGAGAAGTTCGATGAGAAGGATGCATTTGCATAAATATACCGTTACCATTTTACTACATCACACTAGGTTTTTTTCCTTTTTGTAAACAACAAGCTCTGAGGTAACAAAAGTGATATACATATTAAATAGCCTACCCTGATAAGACATGACACGTTTCTGACACTTGAAGCATTCCTTACAAGCCAGTAGTCATATAATCTGAGTGTATAAATGAGTGCTGGTCAAATGGCTTCCCCAATGTTCTGCATCTTTAAATCCTAGAGATTTTGATTTCCACTTTTAGGCAGCACTGCTCTCCAGTGTAATAAAGTAGCACTGAGTTGCAACTGTTTAGCTGGTATGGCTAATCAACTATTAACAAGATTGATTTCAAGTTATTTTGGTAAGTAGAAGCTTTGAGTTTGATTTATATTAATTTTGGGGACATAAAATTCCCAATGCGTGCACTCTGAACAGCTCCCAGAAGTCTGTGAATCCTCACTTTAATTGCAAATCTTAAAATATAATTAATTTCAGTGCAAACTGAAAGCATCCAAATGTTCTGAATGGACATGTTTGTTTGCTATTTATCACTTTCTAGTTTCAATAATCCAGTTAGGGATCAGAACAGTAGCAATACTTTTAAGTATTAAGATTTAAGTGATCAGTGACCCTCTGTGAATATCCAGTACAGGATTCCTGAAGTGGAAAAGTTGCAACGATCCAGCCAAAAGATTAATTTTTTTTTTTTTTTTTTTTTTTTTACAGCTGGTGAATATGGTAGTTGGGGATCGGTTTGTCAAAGAGAAGAGTTCATGCTCATGGCCAAAATTATTTGTAAAAATATCTCACTTGCAAACAGGTAAATTAATCTCTGTCCTTGCTAGTTGTGATACTCCATTGGAGAAAGCATTCATCATACCTTTGCTACAACTGGAAATGTGTGCTTTTTTTGAGTGGTAGACTAAGCCCATTAGGCCTTTATACTTCTTCTTTGGCTAATTTAACCAGTAAATTTCATTATCAAATATACATTGCAGTAATACCTCTTAGAAACCCTTACCTCCCTGTCTCTTGTTGACACATTTATAAGTACATAAAGACCTTTCAGTAAGTCTGAATCTTTTCAGGGAAATGGAATTTACTTAATGTGACCGTTACAGAAGCATAGAGAGCTCTATGTATTAATCAGTTCATTACTGCTGATGCTTCAAAAATAATTAATCTGTCAGATGAATGTTTTCTACTCATGTAATCAAATGCTACCTTTTTTGCTGAGAGGTATCTGTCCCTAATATAAACACAGCTATTACTTTGTACAGTACTTGAAAAGGAAACCCTCTTTCTTATCACGTACTTGTGGTATATCACTTATTAGATATTTGCACTTGCCTGTTGGTTTAAAAAAAACATGCTTCTTAATCTTCCTTTCTCTCAGCAAAAGCTTTAAGATAAAGGGCTGTTCTAGCTCCACCTCTTACAAAGATGCTGCAGTTCATGCAGAAAGCTATTCCAAGTACATAACAATTGTCTTGGCCCTGTTAATTTTGGTGTAATAGTATGTGTTTTTCCACACCAGTAAATCTCTCCATAGAGATTTCCAGAAGCACTAGTGGTGATTTTGTAGTTACAGATATAAACTTGAGTTTAAATGAAAAATTCAGCCTTTACCTTATACAGAAAATGCAGTAAATCTTCAAGTGTGATGATTTATCTGAAAACCCATTAAAATAAATCCATTATTATTTTAGGAATTAACATGAAATGAAAATGGATTTTGAATAAAATTTAGTGCCCAGTTTTAGACTGCCAGACAGAATGGATTAACACTTTGAACTTCTCAAGCTGCGTAAACTTAGTGAATTCTTACTTCTTGGATACATTTTAATTTTTATTTAGGATAAATGATCGTTTTCCACATTGTTCCTTGTGCTTGCTGAAGTTGAAAGTGGCTGAGGATATTAATCTGTGCTATAAAGAAGCTTCATCTTTCCTCATGGCTGCTGACTGTTACTGCTCTTGCTGGCAATGAAGTAGGAGGTGGCCCTCAGCTGGTCTTTTGGAGAAGGAAGGGTCTATGTGATGAATGGTAATTGGAAGGAGAAGTGATGAAGGCATGGTTGTCCCTTAAAAATGAGGAAGAAAAATCCAGATGAAAATAGTTTGTCTTTTGTAGACGTGATATGGAGGCACTGGAAGAGTGGCATACAGCTTCTCTAGGGTACAGCTGAAAAAACCTCAACGGTCTGTGAATTGAGCAGGTATTAAATACTGGACAGAAAGATACTTCTTATCACACCTTGGTGTTTCTAATGACACAGAGATATAGTGATCTGCTGGAGGTCTCTGTCACAGTGGTAAACATGTACACTGGTCTCTATCAGAGAAGGTAGTGGCAGAGTGGAGACATGCAGGTGTATAGGTAGATTAAGGAAATGAAACTTACGTCTGTTAAGGATTTTCATTTTCACTTGAGGTGAGTTAACAATGTGATAGTTTATATACCATTCTCTACATATGTATTTAAGCATGTGGAAATAAAAAATTACTTATGTAAAATGAAACAAAAAGGAAGTACATCAACAAATTCTCTCAGGTCATATACTTTTAAAACAACTATGACCTACATCAGATGTAATATTCAAAGATATTTTGTACAGTTCTAATGGTCACTGGCTTTAATTATTCAATCATTATTCTGTGTAAAATAAATGGTAGGGTTCTCATTTAATTTATATTAATAATACTAATTATACTAGCATAAATGCATATATTAAAATGATCCATGAGTCTATGTTCGGATGAGTAGGTTTTTGTTGGATTAAGTTAAAAAGGGCTATAGAATTAATTTCATTGGAGTCAGGTCATGGCAACAGTCATCATAAAGCTGCTTAAGAAAACTAATTCCTGGGTGATGCATAGGTGAAGTACTGAACAGTTTTGAGGGAAATAGTGTCCTGGAAATCTCACTGAATGTCCAAAATATTTACAGAAGATAAGCCCTGTGAAAGTCCATTGCTTTTGATGGAGGGCAAAGCATTGCTCACATTTTGGATTGACAAATTACATGTGTATGAATCCAGATCCCCCAGCTCAGAAATGCTGTTACATACACTGCACATGCAGTTGTCTGTGGACCTTTCATTCTTCAATGCTTAAAACACTGTCCTTTTGGGTGGTTCTTGCCTCAATACATCTTGACTTTGATACAAGACAGCTGTTTTATGTAGCTAAAAATCTGGTTCCAGAGATCTTTTATTCAAGTGGCTTGGCTTACCAGCCTGTTTTCCCTTCCTGAGTATTTAAGAAGATTTTTTCCTTTTGAGGGGAAGAGGAGGGAGTCTGAAGTAACTGGCAGTTTTGCTGGCTGTGTTTTATAGTAATGTTAATCATGTATGATGTGCCAGTCTTCCCTGGCGTCAGTTCTGTTTGGTCACCACATTCTTATGGCTGTTTGTGGGCACTTAGCCAAACTGATGAACCTTGCGCAATTACTAAAATGAAGAATGCAAATGTTCCGTATAATTCAGGATCCAGCCTTGCTTCCATGACTATCAATGGGAAATTTCCTACTGAAAGGATTCTAGATGATTGTATATGAAACATTTCCTGTACTCTGGAAGTGTTGAGCTTTAATGGCAAGTATTTTTGTAAATTCCAGGTTTTTTCTATTAATTTGGTTTTGTGCCAAATAGATATTTTTGCCACATGTGGTCCAAAGAAGTGTGAGGATGTGGAGAAATATTCGAAAACACACTTTCCACCACTTGCACTTACCACTACTAGGACTTCATAAAGGGTTGTATTTTGGCATTTTTACTCAATGTATTTTTACCTATATTTTTAAAAATCTTAAAGTGAATACATGAATTAATCAGACCCTGTAATCCAGTCACGTGCAGCTGCTAAGTTCAGTGAAGGCTCTGTGGCAAAATGGAATCACATTCTGCAACATTCAGTCCTACCTTAGGTATCAGCAACTCCAGAATGTTTTACTGTCTCAAATTGTCCTTTTAGCAAGGTATGTTCAAGGTATATTCTCATTCTTTCTTGCTGTCACCAAAGCATGCACATCTACGGTCTCGTATTTGAGAATAGCAGTTGACATAAAATGTATAAAGGATTGTTTCTGTCAGACAATATTTTTGCAGATTGGATTGTCTGCAATGGTTTGCAAAAGAACTTTATGATTTGTCTCCTAAAATTCTGCTCTTTGAGCAATCCAACATAGAATCTCCTTTTTTCTTAGATATGTGATGACTTGTAGGTTGCTTTATGAGCCATCTTCCTGGCTGCTCCATTGCCTCCCAACTGATCCTCAAGTTGTTCCAAACGTTTCTCCTGAAAGATGGAAAGCTGAACTGAGTACAAGTGGGTCTAGCAGGAAGTCATATCACACAGTGCCAGGAGCAGGGCAATTCTCAAATTTTGTATTTTGCGTGTTGGATAATTGACACATGGTACAGCTGCAGAGTTCTGGGGTCTACCTGGGTGTCATGGAGAAGAAGAAGAGTAGAGCAGCTGACACCTCTAGAGCTTTATTCAAACCGTCCACATATGCTGACAGGTAACTGTGACATATGCTTTGTTGCTGTCTAAATTCAAGCTTAGCTCTACGATCTTAATGCTAAGAAAATATGTATTTTACATTCACATTCTGGATGCCAGTTCTATGATCCAGTGTGGGGAATATGAGGTGAAGATCAATAAGAGTTTGACTTTTGTTTACTATCGCTTCTACAGGGAAAAATGATTTATTTAGATGTCATAAGCTCAAATTCTACATCCACAGATAATTTACCCATGTCTTTAGAGATGAAAAATGGAACCAAACTACATGTCCTCTTTGCTCTACTAGAAATTGATGAAATAAAATTACAAAATAGCCCTCATCACCAGCAGAGAAATTATTAATAACTGGTTAGGCCGAGAGCAGGGTTGTGATTGGATGGCAAAGAATTCAAATTTTGTTCTCAGGCTCCAGGGTTAATATTAATTCATTAGGGTTGCATATTTTTACTGAAATTTGGAGTTCTGACACTGCTAAAGGTTTAAATAGTTTTTTACTCATTACTACTGTAATTTTAATATTCTTTTATTAATTGCATTGCTAAACGCAATGGTATTAATTCTTCATGACACCTACTCTGCAGAAATTGAAATTAAAGTTAGCATCAGAAAAGTGTTAGTAGGTTTAATTCTTATTAAAGTGCCAGCCATAGAAATAGGGATGGATGAGGGCGTAAAAAGAGGGTATGGAGCTGAAACTAAAGGACACTAACACAAGATGACATTCTTGGCTGCTGTGGGGAAGCAGACAGTTCTGGCTGAAGGCTTGCAAAAAGAGCATAAAGTTATTCCTTGCACAGCCCAAACCAGTGTGCAGGGAGCCCGCCTGCCACCCAGAGACCTCAGGGCTGTTCCAACAAGCAGCTGCTAGCACTCCCAAGCAGCAAAGAAAACCTTACTGCACTGACATTTTTCCTATTTTCCTCTAGTCACATGTTTTGTGGTTACAATGCTGAGACAAAAATCTTTCTACATTTTCTCTAATTTAGTAACTGGTGTGGCCTTCTAGGGAACTTTCCATGCCTTTTGGTAGCTATAATCAGGAGATACTGCAGCAGATAGGCTGCATCCAATTCAAAGTTCTAGTACCACTTTTTCATAGTAATAATTTTTGTGGTTATTAATGGCAATGAATTTATAGTAATGCAACTGCTTGTTAATATTGCAGTACTTAGCACCTGGTGTCCCTTGAACTCAAAGTGCTTTACAAAGGAGACTGAACATTTTCTTTCAGCATTTACTAGTGGGCCAAGTGGGGCAAAGGAAGGTTAAAAACATGTATTGTAAGGCTACGTTTTGTTTATAAAATGTTTTCAAACCAGTTCGCCCTGCTTGGTTATAAGCATTTAGGACAATTTGATATCTACCATGAGTATGAGGTCTTAAAAACCAAGTGCATACTTAAGTTGGCAGCCCTTACCTGCCACTGTGGTGCATTTGCAAATCCTGCTTGACTCACTGTGAGCTGCACCTGCATACAGGAACAGAAGAAGGGTTTGTCTAGTTGCAATAAAAGTAACAGCTTGTTTCATAGCATAAATAAGGATTGTACGGTTTCATTACCTGCACATCATGGTTCAGAGCCTGTAATGTTATGCATATGGGCATTTGTTTAGTTATAAATTATAATCATGGCCTTCAGCTATGTTAGCAGAGGGAACATCCTGTATATCTTTGTTTAGAAGGCACTGCTTCGATTGCACTTAATTGCCTTCCCCTGCAGCTTTGCTTAAAGGTGTGTGTGATAAAGGAGCAAATATTGTACTAAACAAGAGCAGCTAATGAATGTAGGCAAAGTCTGTTATAAACTGTGCTGTAAGTAGGCAGCTACTAAATTGAGATGGCTTCTAATCAAGGCTATTTCTGTGCATAGCATTGTAGTCTGTAAATCAGATATGCTTAGCCCAAATCTGCCTGTGCCACTTTATTTATGAGTCAGTTCTAATTTCAAGTGGTCATGGATTGTAATAAATACTTCAGCAACATGTCCCTCTTTCTTTACGCCAGCGCAAGAATGAAGTCAGAAAGGAAGTCAAGTGCGGAAAGGGAGAGGTGGCTCTAGGCCATATTTGCACTGTTTTTTATTGAGAAAGCTCAATACTTATGAGACTTGCAATGAGTCAGAGAGATTTCAAGACCGCTCTGGCTTGCATTCAGTATTCCTGTAACTTCCATGAGATTTTCCAGTGATAAAAAATACAGTTAGTTAGTGGTGCACCTCAGTCTTTTCCTCCTTGTCTCCAGCAAGCCCTTAGCCATCATCCAGTGCTGGAACGTGAAAGGGAGCTGGGAAAGGGGCAGGCAATAGATCTGTTATTTCCTTTGCTAGCCAAAAGAAGTTTCTTGCAAAGAAAACATGTCTCAGAGGCCTGTGAATCACCACAACAAAGTAAAAGATGCAGGCTACCTTCCAGAGCTAAAAGACGTATAACTTCGTTAGCACAGAGCTATACCTAAACTAAATGGAACGAGAATGTGCTATAAAGTTGCTATGGGGTAAGGATGCTGGGCAAAATAGTCTGAGAATGGCAATGACAAGTCAGTTCGTAAGAAGTTAGTCCTAGGATCCAAATTTCCAGTGTCTTCAAGTACTCTGTTTACCCACAGCAGGACTATTTTGTGACCTATTTGACACAAATCTACAAAATTCAAGTATACTTACTTCTGCATTTCATAGATGAACTTGTTTATATTCTCTCCTCCACCTGCTGTAAACCTATTTAAACCTTCACAGCTCATAAGTGTAAGTGCTCTCTCATTGCAACAGAAAAAGCTTGCACTCCATTTATATCAGTGTGTACTTGGGACTAGTGAATATTGATTGGTGGGTCAAAGGTTTTGTGAACACAGACTTGCTCTCTTAATAGGCATCTATTAATACAGTTTAACTCCCCAGTTCTTACAAAAGCAAAATGCATACAAAGCATATAGAAGTTAACTAAACAGGAGTTAACGTTTCTCTTTCCCAACCAATGTACCATTAATAAATCTCCCATTTTTCTGACAGAGCTACATAAACCTTGACTGTTTTCATTATTAACTTAATTGCTTTTCACTTACAGGTACACAGCCTTTTCTTGTTGAAGGCTAATGCACATTTCCTTGACAGGTAGAATAACCAGAAAGATTTGAAAAATGATGGAATAGCCAATACAAAGAGAAATGTGAAACCAAGGCAGTAGGAGAAGGACAAAGCTTGAAAGATCCAGAATTCTGGTTGAATGTCCTTTGGACCAGGGTGAGCTGCTTACAAATGTATATAGAGGCTAGCACAGCACAGCTCTGTTTGAATGTAGCCTGTAAATATTACCAGGGCATCAGAATTTAGTAGTGATAGGCAATAATAATAACAACAATAATTACAATAACAACAGCAGCAATAATAATAATAATAATAATAGTAGTAATATACACACTAGGAAACTTAACTAAAAATTTAGTAAGCTACATAACTTGCCAAGCTTGACTGTCTGTTACCTTGTACCCTTTGAATTCATTTATGAAGTGTGCTAGAGTCTGTGGGTATGCATGGGTGTGATTGCACAAAATCAATCTGAGAGTCACCTAGAGGCTGTGAGCTTGAAATTATTTTGTAAGGCTGCTATAAAATTAAGATTTGCCATAGGACTTCCTTCGACTCCTCTTGAATATACCATGGCAATGGCTCTATGGTAACATTATAGCCACAGTGAGAACAATTAAATAATTGGCAAGCAATGTTAAAAATTAAAAACTACATTTGAAGAAGGGTACCAAATTCAAAACTGGCCAGTAAGAGGTATAGTTTGAATTTTGGGTTGGTCCTTATCTTAAGGGCTGATTGCAATTATTTGTTGTTGAATCTCTCTTCTGCTACCTGTTTTTCATATAGAATTTCCATCTTTGTTTTCCAGACTTTCAGCATCATCAGATACCCTTTCTCACATTGCTGGTGGATACAGTCATATTAGATTCATGACATTGATTAGGGCAGGTGATATCTAAATTAACAGATAATTTTCTATTTGACTCAGTAGCCTGATATGTGCAATCCGTGTTGCTGGAGTGCTAAGTGTAAATATCAGAATCCTTGTTTCTCCCATTGGTGAGTGCAGTTCTAGGGCAGATGAACAGGTCAGCAAGAGGGAACTGTGGGCCCTGACAAAGTCATCACCATTGTTATGAAAAGCATCTATGGAAATAGGACAATTGCCAATTGGTTTTAATAATGAAATTCCTACTCCCACAGAACTCAAAAGTATTTGAGAGGATTCCCATTCCAGACCTGCTGTAAGTGCAATGTTTAGAGTTGTTAACATCATTATATATGATTACCTTATCCCAGCTGTGCTTCTTAATTTAAATTGTAAACTGCTATCAACTAAAATTTGAATGTGAAGAGACTCACACAAGTGCAGCCACACAAGGACCAGATTGTAAGAGACATAATGCTATTTACTAAGTAAATTTTGATTTATATTTTCTAAATTTTGGAAGAACAGTAGCTGACTCTGCAGCCCAATGTGACAGTTGTGTAGAACTGAAAAGGAAGAAGTGCATTCACAGCATCTGTTGGTTAACAGAACTGACAGCTGAGACAAAGGAATAGATTCCTAAACTGAGAATGCATTCCTCTGTTAATTCCCGTATCTTGGTTTTGGTGTGTGATAGCTAAATTATTGGTTTCACAAATCAACTGTTTTTCTTCTCTAAATCAAGTTTACAATTCATAAAAGAAAATGTAGGTATGCAGCAATACATAGCGTGTCTGAGAATTTTTTTCTGTGGTCTGAGATGCCAGGTCAGTGTGTGTCTAGAAAAAATAAAATCTTGCTGCTGAGGATGCACTTCAGAATTGTTGTGGGAGCTTATCGACTACAGACATGAGTGGGAAGAGAACATCTGGGTTTTTTAATCAGTTTCTTGCACTGTATCCACACATAATACAATACTCTTAAAGTTCTAATCTAAAGGGTATCTTTAACAACATTGGTCTATTTGTAAGCTTTTTCAAAGCATTTCTTTGGTTAACAAGGCTCATTATTTGAGCCATTCTGATTTTGATGCTGTGTGTCTTTTATTTTACACCTTTTTTCTGTCCAAGAACATGTCCTTTCTGTTCAAACACTCTATGCTTTTCCTCCTATTGCCGCTCCATTGCTACCTATTTGCAGTTAAGATCTTGAGAGGGTTAGTCAGTAAGTGACACTGGCACAAGCATTCCTTTTGTATGTATTTGCTGCACTTTCTTAGGCAAACATGCTTCCTCTTTCCATGCTAAGTATGATCCATAAAAGAGGTAGTAAGTCATTCACATCTGGAGAGTGTGCCTGACCCATCAGTTATATCTTCATTATTAGTGCTTTTGTGAGAATAGAATCACCATGTTGCAAGAAATCATCAGTTAGTCTTACCACTGTATTCAGAAAAGTATCTGAATATTCCTTTAGCTGGAGTAGAATTTCTCCAGCTGATAAATTTGGCTCTAAAACAACATCACAGCTTACAATGTGGTAGGCAAAACACCCTCAGTCTAGTGGAAAACTTGATCTGAATGCAATAGACTTTCAGAATTGGTACAGTTGTTCAAAAGTCTCACAAGAAAAGTGAACAGTTAAGCAGGCAGATGTTTAGATCTGCATATGAGAATGGTAGAAAAGAGGATTGCTATGTGGTGAGTACTGAGCATCCATTCTCCATCAGTTAAGCATTGTGTTAACCCAATTGGTTAAACAAACTTATGGCAGTTCAAAAGCAAATCCTGATATTCATGATAATGTTTAGGTCACTTTGATCCAGCTCTGCCATATAAAATAATACAAATAGGATAGGACCTAAATGATACATCCTTGTTTAACCTTGCTTGTCAGAGGGAGAAGGTGAGACACGTTTTCTGCTATGCAGTACGTTTGATTGCTAGAGTTATCTTAAAGCTGATTGAAACTTCCTTGCATAGTTACAGAAGTGCAGCTGAGCTCCCCATTTTAGATTAATTAAAACTTGAACGCTTCTCCTTCATTTGCTGAGCTGCAAAATATGTGTAAAATGTTTTGTGGTTTCCTTAGGGCTACCATTCAGTCCAGAACTTTCCTCTTTGTCAGATGGAAGGACAAATGATTGGGGAGAATCTGAAAAAGATACTGGCTAGTGAAGGCCAGTGGTGAGATTGCTCTTTGTAGTTACAGTGAGGTTTCTTTCCTTCCATCTCTAGATGATGTATTTATTTTTGAAATATTATGGAGTGATACCTGCATCCCAAATTTGACAAAAAAAAAGATGGTGCAATCATTTAGGCAGTGCCTAGCAGCTCACACTCTATGTTTCAAGAAATGATGCCTTTTACCATCTTGCGTTGATGCTATTGTATTGCTAATTTGGCTATAACTGGTAGCTCAACCAAGCCTCCTCAAAAGTGAGTCCAACACATTTCTACTGGTGGTTGTGCTTTTGCTAAACAAATACTCAAAGTGTTAGGCCCTTATGCCTTGGCAATCTGCGATCAGCGCATTTTTTTCCATGGTTATGATCAGCATTGTCATGTTCTGTCTTGGTCCATGAACCCCTTGAGCCCATCATAAAACAAGCACATATGGTGCTTGTCAGCATTTGCCTGCCATTCATCAGCCTTGGCTTTCCACCACTGACCCTTCATCTGACATAACTGATTTGGACTTCATGGTGAATCTTCCTGGAAGCCAGCTTTGTCTGTAATTCAATCTGGGTGAGCCAGTACAATCTGACAAGTGCTCTGAGCAGAAGCTGAATTGCAGTATGATAGCTATTCATCCTGTTTTGGTGTTCCCCACACTGAAAGTCAATGGTGGGGAATCCAACACATGTCCTATATGGTCTACCATACCTTCTGGAGGGGGTTTCCGCAGAAGAGAGAGCAGTAGTTGGCTCACACACAGCTTTTCACATTTGGCCTCTCCATTTTGTTTTTGCACATTAACCTGAATAGCTGCTTAGCTGCTATGGTACAACATCTAAGAGGCTCTTTGTGGAGTAGTTTTGTACTATGTGGTGCATCTGTCAGTCAGAAGCATGTATTGATTCAAGCCCTTCCAGTGCTCAGTGATGTACCTGCCAGTCTCTCGTAGACAAAATTGTAGATGCGTGCAAGAGAACTTGAACTTAGTTCTTGAGACATGGCTCTGGTGATTTTTAATTTCATGCCTGATACACAGAATAAAAAGCAAACTGTTTTGGCTGAAAACCACTTCTTCTATGTCTGCTCTCCATGCAAGGTCAAAAAGTGTTGTTCCATCTCACATGCGTGTTTCCATCTCTCAGATTAAGAATGTCGGAATTGGGGAATATATAGGGAGTGTTGGTTGATATTGGGTCAGCTTGCTATATGATTCTAGCAACAAACTAGTCCTGTTTGCTTCAGACATTTCCATCCATGCAATATAAACCAATGTTAACTAGAAAAGGAGGTGGACTTGAAATAAAACGCAAATGGGGAGCAGATAAAGAGGTGTGTGTAAGATAGAGAATGCAAGCAATCATCTTTTGTGATGAAAAATAAGTGCTGCGTTGACTACAATTAAGCTAGTACACACATGCATACTATATATATGCATGTATGTATATGTGTGTATGTATATATAGTAATAGAAGAAGAAAGATAATATGGAGCTTGTAAGTGAGTAAATAGATGGACGCATGGATTTCAGGTTGGGTTTCAGGAAAGCACATAGCATGGATGTTAATAGAGAACTGGGAAAATGAAGATGGTGAGATCCTAGAGGTTATAGACAAGATTCTGCTGTCCTGATACAAGTTTCCTTCTAGCCAGTATTACTGTGTCCTCTCATACTTACAAAAATGGTGATTTTTTTTCCCCTGGGTAGTTCTCTGTTCTCTTCCCTCTTTGGCATTTGGCAGAATTGGTGCACTAATATTTCCCATAGCTGCATTGTGTCCTCATGGATTCAGAAGGTGCATATGCATTAAAGTTATCTGTGTCCCTGAAGGCTGTCCGTTTTGGTCAAAACCCCTTGTTCTGCAAAGCCAGCTTTAGCAAGATGGTGTTCCTCAGCCATGCCCTTTTGCCATTAGTAGGTTTACCCTACAGAAAGATGACACAGTTGTTTTCCTCAGCCAGCTGAGTTTTACTCAGTTGGTGCTACGCTGAGTCCATAGGTAGTCACTTCCCTGCTCCTAGCGCTACTCTTTGTTCTGGGCAGCTGGTGTTGGTGATATAGTGGTGTTTGGATATTTGCAAGTAGCAACAAATATTGGATAGGAGTTAAAAGTAGCAACAGTGATCAACTCTAAAACTTGCTTTTGCTGTCATTAAGGAGTAACTATGAGTTAGAAAGCAAAGTTACTTTTGCTACAGTAACTTTGCCTGGGTGATAAAGATAAGACAATTTTTGGGCACCTCATCCCTTCCATTTTAGAGATGATTTGCAGAGTCCAACAGAGGACCACTGAGTCATTAAACGATCATTGAGAGGGTGTTCTAGTTTTGCATCAGCAGCTGCTTTTCAGTCTGCACACATTCAAGCTTGTCACTCTAGCTTCTAGTGCTATAACTGATCGCTCCCTGTATTGTTTCCCCCTGTAGTTTGTGATTCACTCTTTAGTTACAGAGGAGATTTTATTAAAAGCTGTTTTTCTTGCTGAGGAGTTTTTATTAAAGGTTGTTTTTCTTGCCCCCTCTAAAGGAAAGACTTTCCAAAGATAGAATTGTCCCCTTCCCAATAACTGCATTGGCACATATGAATTATCTAATGCTGAGCTGATAGATGAGCTGTCATCAGGGTACAAACCTGTGACTGTTAGAACAAAGGTTGGCAAATTCAAATGGGAAATAAAGTGCAATTTTTTTAACAGCAAGGGAAATTAATAATTGAAACAACTCACCTATGGATCTAGTCAGGAACAGATGTCTTCCTAAAAGACATGCCCCAGTTCAACAAGAAGATACTGAGCTCCATGCAGGAATCAACTGGTGAAATTCTCTGGGCTACATTTGGCAGAAGTCCAGAGCAGAGGGTCCAATGGTATCTGCTGAATCACTAAAGCAAAACCAAACTGCCTCGGAAGGAACAGCAAACAGCTTTTCTCTGTAGATCAGACATCAAAGCAGGGAAATGTAGCATTTGACAAGTGTGCTCTATATGGTAATTAAATTGCTTCTGTGCTCATTTACAACTTTCTCTTTCCTCCTTTCAACTGCATTTTTCATTCTATATTTTCCCACTTTTTTTCCTCTGCTCTTTTATCACTTTCTACTCCAAAGCATTCAAATTGTAGCTGAACTTTTGAACCACACATGGAGTTTGTTTATATTTAATCACCAACATACACTGTAGTATTCCACCACATGACAATTTTAGAGTAGGCACCCCAAAATTGCAATATAAGGAGGGAATGGACAAGTTTTAGGATTAAAACTGTTTTAAAATGTCTCAGAAAAAGAAATTATGGCAACAAATCATAATGACCTAACTCACTGGTGGCAGCGAAGGGCATGTGCTAGCAATTGCAGCATATGTATCAAAGGAAAGTGGGCTGATTTTGAACTGCTGGCAGCAGTCCAGCTGAGTTTCAACTTATGAGAGGGGTCCTCTCCTTCTGCAGGGAACAGGAACTGTTAGATTCTGCTGGAGCCTTGGCTTCTCCTGACCAAAATGCAGCCATTCAGCCTGAACGAGTGCGGACTAATACAGATTCTCAAGCAGAATGACCTCATATACATTTTGTTACCTTTGTGCTGATATGCCTGAGCATTAGGGCTTATTTACTAGAGGTCATTGGTATGTGAACAGGACCATATTGCTTGCTCTTAGATGTGTTATCTTTGGCTGCTAAAATCTTGGATGAACTTTGGGAAGTGTAATGTTTGTCTGACAGTTTTGGGCATATGGAAGCACTGTCCCAGTGAGAGCGTGGGATATACTGCGCATGTGCACTATGAAAGTGTAAAGAATGTGCAGTGAATGAATGTGATTAAGTTGCTGCCTTCCCATATGTGTGATACTCAGTACACATGTACTGCGGACGTATGTGGGAATACCCAGCTGGAAGGATCATAGCCCTTCTCCTAGACCAGGAGATGGGTTCATTTTCTTGTGTGAACTTACCAGCAAACTTGGGGGATCTCTGCAGAGCATTCCACTATAGGCTTTACACATTTTCATTCTGTGTTTTTTTCTGCTTATTTGTATCCATTCTTCTGTGGTCTCATGTAACAAACGAGGCTATGGGCTTTTCACAGTGGGTAATATCTTTCTGTTCTGTCTTTCGAGTGTCTAATATCAAGGACTTGTAATGCCTGACTGTGAGTCCTAAGTGTTATGATGGTAGTTTTAATAACATTTCAGTTACTTTGACAGTGATTAACTGTGCCAGGTTATTGGTGGTTGATACCAAGTTAACCATACTTGCATCCTGAATCTTTCAAACAGCACACTGCAGCATAATGACCTGAAATTTCCCCATCTGAAAATCGTTTCTCAGCATTTAAAGTATTGTTTAATTAAATGTGCGCAGCAAACTTCTTGTTTTTATTGTTAAACCAGTGGCGAATCTGGCTGATTGTCTTTCTCATTGGAGTCTTTTATGATACTGGGGCAACACAGGAAGTTTTTCTTCAGGGATTACACGACAGCCATGAAGAGTTTCAGAGAAATTATTTCTAAACCTTATTTTTGGTTATATATAGTATCTTCTGGAGGAGATCTTCCTACCCCATGTACTTTCAAGGTATATAAGGGGTGCGTGGTTACCAAATCTCCATACAAGGTGGAGTTTCCTCTACATTGTACTTTCAGCAGACATTGTCAACTACTTAATGGCCTCAGGAGATACTTGAATAAAGCATCCAACACAGCGGTAATGCATAGTGTGTTTGGTTTTTGTCTGTAGAGAACTTTTCACTTAAATTATACATTACCTGTAGTGAAAGCTCAACATAATTTATTGTTTTTGTTTTTCCAGGCCGTGCAAGAGGCTCATATGATGGTCACTCCATTTAGAGGAAAAAAAGGAAGAGGATTTGTGGCTGCAGACTCAGGTGATATAGTGGAGTGTTGAATTCCTACCATCAGCTGTGGTAATGTGGCGCACAAGTTTACATCACAGAATTGGACTTTTAGTACAAGTAAATGATAAAGAGTTGAGAAAAGATATGAAATTATAATAAATCCTCAGCAACTCTGCACACAGATGGAGAACAGGCATGGCTTTGGGCCTTAACCAAGACTTAGAGATAGTGTTGGTAGGATTTTTTGGGAAGAAGGAATATTCAAAGGAAATTCGGCTATTCTGGCTTAACAATGAATAAATGACAGACTGTAATAATGCAGATACACTACTTAGGAGAAAAGCTGGCCAGGTTTGCCTGTCCTGATTAGGAATTCCTCTTGGTCCCTATGATGTAGTCAAATTAGGCAGGTTTTTCATATTACTGCAGGCCTCCTTCATTTCTTTCAGCCACTCAAGAGGCTTCAGGTTGCCCAGTTATAAACCTCGCTGCTCTATTTTTCTGTATCTCATCATTACCTCTTTTTATTTTTTATGGCAATCACAGCACTATAGATATCATCTCATTATACAGCCTTTGTTCCTATGGCATGGGTATGTGCATAGTTCTCAGACTGAAACAGCCATTGCTGTCAGTCTGAGGCAATAACAAGGGACTTCTGTCCTTGAGTCCGTCTATCTCCATATCCCTCCCATACTGTCCCACTTACTACATGTGCCTTCCCACATTAAGACACCAGTCAAATATTCCTTAGCTATCCTAAGAGGGACTGTGGTATGCTTGTGTGGTACCCATGACTTTGAGGTATGTACTTTTATGATGCTCCATTACAGGGATTGAAATGTCATTGCTGCAGAAGAGGCTGTGTTCCCACGTGTGTGCCTAGTAAGATGTAACCTCCCCAGCCATAGAGCTTTTTATTGACTCCATTCCAGTACTGCCAGTGTCTGCCACCTCGTGGGTGCATCCTGTTTGTGCGGCAGCAGTAAACTGAGTGGAGTGGGAAGGAAAAATTCTTTTGGAAATATCAGCAGAGTGACCATATAATAATGATGTCTCAGAAATGCATTCATAAATTTTTCAGAGACTGGATTTAAATGTATATTCAAAGGCACTGTTGTGTGGCACTTGGTCTCTTGGAATTTTAATTCCCATGTCTTTATTTAAAGTCCTGAAAAAGAA
>NW_009205794.1:0-1231 GCF_000690835.1 Fulmarus glacialis | reverse complement strand
TCAGCAGAGAAGGCTGTTCAGCTGTAGGAAAAAGGGTAGCAAGCTGGAGTTCTGCACTGTATTCCCTCAGCTCCATTAAATCTATTACAATAACATCAAAGTCCTACCTTTAATCCTCTAAATCTGGTCATCATTCTGTTACTTTGACCAGTCAGGATAAATCAAAAGAAGTGCTATACTTGCATGCTGGAAGGACCCTGAAAAAATCTTTAAGTTAAAAAGAAGTATGGAATTTTTTGAACCTGAGTCTTCAGCTGCACAAAGAATCAAAATAATTGTCTAGATCTTAGCCTTACACATGTCAGTGTTGACTAGACTTCTTGCAGTTTTTATCTACAAAAGACTATCTTTCCTTCAGAAAGACCAAAGAATGAATAAACAGAGATTTTTCCAGATGAAAAAAGGTTACAGGAGTATTTTGATTTTGCTTGGTAGCAATGGACAAAACTCAACAAGAGTTACTGTTGACCAGCCAAGAAGCCATTTTTCTGTTCTGATTTACTGGCAGTGTTCTCCTTACTTCATCACTTACCTTTCACCTGCATAATTCCATCTGTACTAGTCTTCAGTAAAAACCCTAGACCATATTATAACACAACTGTGAGGAATAGTTTAACTAATAATTTATTAAGTGTGACTTTGTGGGATGACGCTTTTGTGAAAATAAGACTGTCTGTTGGTAGAGCTCTGATTCTTGTAGGATTTATCTCTGGTCAGCTGGCCTGTTGTTAAAAACAATTTTGTCTGCCTACATTGAAGTCTAAGTTATATTAAACATTGTTCTTCAGGGCTAAGTTCTTTTTCTATAATACCTGAGAGTACTTGGTAATATTAGGAGGCTCTGTCTGGCTCCTAATGCTCTGACAACATTGTCTCTTCTGTCTGTATGCTAACAATATCCACAATGGAAATGTCAGTACTTACCAGCCGCTCCACAAGAGCTGCTGCAAAGTTGGTCCTGGTCATGATTCAGCAAAGTCATGTAGGTACCTAACTCTGACACAGGAATGGATCTGTTAACGTCATTAGGCTAGAGATGTAGCTTAGTGGGTGTAAGTGCTTTCTAAAGGAACTGTTCTTGGTGTGGATGAACAAGAGTCCTATCATTTGCCCAATGGCCAGCATCCAGAGACCAGGGAGACAGAAGAGTTTGCCTCCCACATCTGTTTCCAGTGTGTCTATCTGACTCTGGTATTATCAACCTGTTGCGGTTTAACCCAGCAGGCAGCCA
>NW_009205793.1:0-3067 GCF_000690835.1 Fulmarus glacialis | reverse complement strand
ATGCACAATGCAATTGCTCACCACCTGACGACCAATGCCCAGACAGTCCCCAAGCAGCAATTGCTGTTCCCTGGCCAACTCCCCCCAGCTTATATAAAAGCATGACATCATATCGTGTGGAATACCCCTTTGGCCAGTTTGGGTCAGCTGTCCTGGCTATGCTCCCTCCCAGCTTCTTGTGCACCTGGCAGAACATAGGAAGCTGAAAAGTCTTTGACCAGTGTAAACACTACTTAACAACAACGAAAACATCAGTGTGTTATCAATATTATTCTCATACTAAACCCAAAACACAACACTCTACCAGCTACTAGGAAGAAAATTAACTCTATCCCAGCCAAAACCAGGACACTTATCTTAATGGTAATGGCTCAACACGTAGACTCAAAAAGACAGCCACTGGATTATTTAAGTAAAAGGCTTAAAAAAAAGAAAGTATGCATATTTAGCATCTATTTTTGTACATATGATGCTAAAATGTTTTTTAAAATTTGGGGGTTTTTGCATCTTTAGTTCTGAACTTCTCTATAGCCTTCAGAGGATGAATACATTTGACCACAAATTTCAAGAGAGTGAAAGTATGATTCGTCAGAAGAGGAGTAATAACAACAGCAAAGCTATAAGTGGTCTGACATTGAAGTTGGGCTGAAGTGGACTACCCAAGATTTTAGACTAACATGAAGTATGCAGGCATGATAGTATTTCTGTGACTGTGTGATACATTTGCAGGTAAAGCAATGAAAGGACTATGCTTCAGTCCTTCCGAGTAGATTGTATTTGAGAATCCACAAGCAGCACATTTAGGCATTGACAGAAGAATAACCAGATGACAGAGATTAGATGATCTATAGGTTTCTTTCACATCCAGCTGTAGAAAATCAAAATAAACAGTCCTTAGCACCTGTTTGATGCCTGAAACTGATAAATGTCATATGTCAGTATAATAAGCAAATATAATTTCACAGATAGATAAAAAAAATTCTTACTCTGTTTTCCAAAATATTATTTCAGAGGGAAAATTATATACTGAACTATAATTCACCATGATATATACCTTTCAAATAAATATATTTTTAAAATTATTTGAGTAATGGACATATGAATTATTGCATAAATTACTATATAGATATGGTTGAGTTTTTCCTTAGAACAGAAAAGGTATAAACATTGCTGAAAATAATTCATGATTATTCTGGATTTATTCACAGTTAAGTCACGTAGTTTACCAGTCCTCATCTAATTCAGAATTCAGTGTACTCAGTAAAAGGACATTAACTTTTAGCCACAAAGTGAGATTCAAATCAGAAACTAGAACAACATTCACATGAGGTTTTAAGTTTTTTAGTGTAGTTCCTGATGAAAATTGATATAATATTTAATCTGTTCATCTGTCTTACTTCAGCCTCATGCTTTCTAATTTATTAGGTACATCAATCATTAAGCAATCATTTGGGGAGCTGGCTTTAAGTGAAGCTAAGGGAAAGCAAGAAAAGCTGAATTGAAAACTGTACTGGACAAAATATGGCATTTCTTCATAGAAAAAGATCAACACTTTATTTTGGTATTTTCTAGAAGTGGGTTTTTTCCTCTTTTTTTCTCTCCATGTTCTTTATGCATTTTTCTTCTTCTTTATCATCTCTAAAAAAGGGAAATGCAAGAAAAAAATAAAAAAGAGTGGCAAAGGATGCAAGAGAATAAATATTTGGTGTTTACTTTTCTTGAAAGGTACAGATTAGTACATTTGCTAACTTTTTCGAGTAGCAGCCCATTTGCTTATTATGTACTAAGAAAAAAGAAATCATCCCCGTTTAGCGTGTCTGGTAGTCAAGTGACTAGAACAGTTTAGCGTAATAAAGATGACCAGGTGGCTGTGTGGGGCTGAGCTGCTGGCCGGAGTTAAGCCACACCACCAGGACTAATATTCTTTTGAATTCTGTGTGACACTGAGAGACAGCGAAAACATTTCTTTCCTCTCAAGAAACTTTGTGCGTGAGGTCCACTTCAGCAAATACACTGATCTACAGAATAGTTGTCTGCCTTTGAGCTAGTCACCCTAAATTCTTATTACAGTCAATGGAGAGAAATAGGCATTTTGAGAACAATCGTGTACTAACCGTACTTATTCTTTTTTCTTGACCAGAAAAAGAACTTGAAGTGATTAGTTAAAGTGTAGTTGTCTACATTTAATCAGATGAATTGCACTCTCACCACATACAGTGGTAAATCGAAGCACCAAATGGGTGTGCATCCTTCACTGCGTAAGTGGAAAAAAGAATACTGAATGCTGGAAAGAAGAAAGAGGAAGGGACAGAGAGAAGTAAAGATGCTTGACTTAATATAGCCTCCGAAGGAGATAGTATGCTGCTTATATGATAAGTTATATTCTGTGTTGGAAATGAGTGTACACATTCTGTCAAGGAGCTTTTATGAGGAACACAGTCCTGGACAATATAATTTGAATAATATACTTTAAAAGTTGTTAAGTCAGATAGTCTGTCAATGATGTGCTGGGATACATTTTAAAATTATTTTTGTGTCATCTAAAACTACAGCAAACAAGTTTGAAGAGAAAACACTAAGAGAAGAATACCAGTGAATTTGTCTGTTTTTCAACAGCTTCAGAAGGAAAGAGTCTTGCTGGAATTATCAATGAAATTGAGATGGAGCTATGCTCACCAAAGCATAAGAAATGCAGCACAACCAGCATGCATTTGAATACAGCTTGGTAGCTCTAAAAAATATTGAGATTTAGCTTCCTTACCTGAGAAACGTTGTTACGTGCCAAATGAAGCAGTTGCCCTAATACAGTAGATCTCATTCCCTGCATAATAAATGGAGAGAGGTAGGTGATTACCAAAAGAAGTCTTATGTGACAAAGTTTTGACACCTAGGATGTAACCCATCTCTAGTGTTTATAGCCATTTAAGGTTAAGGGTCTAGTCTAAGCTAATAATCTGGGTTGTGTTATAGACATTGGAGAGAAACAGTCTATTTCAGGGAAAAATTAATGTTAAACAGAGATAGATGGTATTTAATCTATGGGGGTGTCGTGGTTTAACCTGGCAGG
>NW_009205792.1:0-8261 GCF_000690835.1 Fulmarus glacialis | reverse complement strand
AATGATTCTATGATTCTATGATTTAAAGACCTGGGTAACATCACAGTTTGCCAAAAGCTGTATTGTTCAAGGGGAAGAATATCCTGGATGAAATGCTTATCTTCTTTTTCCCCTTGTGCAATAATGCCTCATTACTGTTGTTATTTGCAAAAGGGAGAATTTTTCTACTATCAGCATATCTCTTGTACTGCACTTTCAACATTTAATAGCCATTAAAAGAAATAAGTTTTAAACATGTTTTGCTACAGATGAGTTTGAATTAACTCCCCCTCAACCTCTAAAATCTCGGGGACTTTTTTAACAGTAATTTGCCAGAACTTTTTTTTTAAAGTTTCCAGAGCAGAGCAAGCTTAGCAATTCTAATCATAATGTAAGCATCTTCAAATGAGAATATTCCTTCTGAAAATATGTCCAACAACAAACAAATTATGTGGAAAAAATTAAAAATATCTCAGAAAAATTCCAGGCAATCTTAGTGCATTTGTCATGAGATAAATCTCCATTTTATGAGCGTTCCACTGATCCTTTCCAGTTCTTTTCATCTTATTTTCTGTAATGTTTTGTTAGAGAATAGTAGCAAACTATTTTGTCTTTTCCAGGTAGAATATGGAAGAGTTGTTGCATGTGTCCCTGGAGTGTCTTGGTCAAAGTTTTTACTGGAGAGAATAGAAGTCACATGTACTTCAAACACTTTCCTGCACAAGGTCAGCTGGATGCTCTGGAACATGTGTTGAAATAAAAGTGTAGCAGAAAATTGTAAAACCTAACAACAACTTCCTCACCATGGAAAACTTCTGTACAGAACGATTATGTGTACAGAACAGTGATTCAATATTAGTGTAATTTCCTGTAATAAACAGCCAAATTTTAGGACACTGCATAGAAGACAAACATCTTCTGCTGACTCACCCTCATCTTGCTCCATCTTCATATATTACAATATCTCCAGTCAGTATCAGCCTTGGGTTGATGCTGCTGCTGACACATCTGTCTTGTTTTAATTCCCTTCTATGGAAGGGGCTTAGGACCAACTTAAGTGTGATGTGAAAACAGGTGAAATTCCCACCTGCTCTTTTACACTCTTTTTCCTGTGCAGGAAAGGCTGGGGTTTGGTTTGGTTTGGGTTGGGTTGGCTTTTTTTTTGTTGTAGTTCGAGTTAACAACCAGATAGATAGACTCATGGGTGGGTGTATATCCAATATATATATTGCTCTAAGAACAGGTGGGAATAGCTGTAGAGACTCATTAGTTTTATAGTTCCACTGTTGTTGCTAGAAAATTACATGCTGCTTTTCCCCAGCCTGTTTTGAACTGGAAGAGCTGCCAGAAGCTTACCCACCATTTTCACATAAGCAGTAAATGATCTGAGAGGTGGGAGTTTTGGGGTGGCACATCAATCCACTGGCATCTTTGAGGGACAACGAGAGCCATTTGATTTAGCCTGGAGGGAGAGGCTGTTCGAACTCACTGGGGAAGGAGTTACTTTTACCAGTAACAAACATGAGTCCTACTGTTTGTGGGTACAGCTACACACATTTGCTGGAGCCTGATGGATGGGTCCCTTCATCCTTTGGTGGTGGAAGCAAGGACAATGCACGAACTGATGTGCCGATACTTGGAAAACGCTGTACGAGACTACACAGTGGCAGTGGTGGTAGGAGCCAGGCAGTAAGTGTAGGATTATCTGATGGCTTCCAGGATCACCCACTAGAACTGGAAAACAGTTACTCCAATCTACGACAGAATTAGCATAGAGAAGAATTTTGAGATTTCTGATATTCCAAACAGGAGCAAAGGAAGGGACCTCAGACGTCTCTGCTCTTTCTGCCTATCCTCTTTTTCTGCTGTAGGTGTAGGAGGACGCTGTCCTGGCTCACAGGGAAATTTCCTCTCAAGTGAAGCATCTAAATCTACAGTGGTCTCAGGGGACAGAATACCTTTGTGGGAGCTCAGCGTCACCCTAAATGAAAAGAGTGGAGGTGTTGGGTTTGGGGACAGGTGTTTTGGTGTTTCTACTGTTGCTTGATGGGTTCTGGAGACTGAAAACCATCAGGTCTGGCCATTCCCAGGGAGTGGAGCAGATCAGCCTGCTGGGGTGGCACGCACCATCCTCTACCGTCCTCTGTTGCCTGCAGAGAGGCTGGGAGTACTGTCTCAGCAGAACAGCCGTGGACCTGGTTTGTTCCTAGAAAGGAGAATGCCTCACCCAGGAAGGATACAAGAGTTTTTGGACGGCCCCGGAGGTATTTGGGGGGCTGAGACTATGCATACCAGAGGGCGGGGGGAGGAGAGAGGAAATGCAAGATGCTGTTCAGTGTTGGCCTGAGAGTGGAAGAGTATGTAGCAACGTTAAATGTAGCTTGTCTGTGTGTGTAATGTTCTTTGTTATGCTCGATATTTTAGAGAATTACGAACTGCACTTACGAATAAACAAATCGGAGCATTGCTGTGGGCGTGCGGAGAGCACAATATAGGCATGTGAAGTTATGTAGTAAATAGCACAATGTTGTCTTCGTGATATCGGGGCCACATGCGTTGCATGGAGGACTTAAACATTTACTAGCAGTAAAATCCCTTAGGAAAGGCAATTGTTTCCTCATATTGGCTTCCTCCAAAGCTAGCACATTGAAAAATAGGCTGTTTCCTTCTCCAGACATTCCTTTTGAGATGACAGAAACTACCCCCACTGCAGCCTTAGCACAGGAACATGTTGACTTAATGCTTTCTTTTCATCAATGATTTTGTATTTTGGACTTTGTTGATGTACTTCTGCTGCTATCTTAATGCAGATCCCGATTTGATCTTGAATTTAGGGAATGGAAAATCCTGATAAACATCCGGGCTGCCGTGAATGCAAAGGACAAAGCCTTTGTAGTAAAATGTCTCTGACATACGCCCATGAGAAATGTTTGATGTGTTGGAAAAGGCATCTGTCTAAAAAAAATGTTTTTCCTCTTTGGCTTTGTTGAGCAGACTGTCGAAGTAAATGACATAAAGTAACCCTTCTTTTCCTCTCCTACTGCCCTCTTTTTTGTTTGATCTTGCAGCGATGTGATAATGGTGAGTCTGTAACTTGAAAGTAATTTCTGTAATGACTTATAGCATGAACAGAGGGGGTTTTATTTTCTGCTGCTGAAGGGAGATCAAAGTATGATCTAGAGATTAGACCTGTTTTGAGAGAGAGAACTGAGCAGCCTATTTCTACCTCTGTCACTGAATTGCTGTGTCAGACTGGGCAAGTCACTTAACTTCTCTGTGCCTTGGGTCTTTGCTGTGTACTATAGCATTCAGCTCTTGCACTACTAGCAAATGTTTTGCATGGCTTAATCATAAAGGACTGCCTGCACACTAATTAGCCTCCGCCAGTGCAAAGTTCATTATCCTTATTTTCAACCTTTACACCAATTCAGGGGACATGATGCTGGTTTTGATTTAGGTTTGGTCACAGTTTGCAGGAAGAGAAGGAAGAAAGCGCTGAGGTCTGCAGGGGAGATATAGGCAATGGCACAGACTGTAGGCTGATGGGAATTTCTGGGCTCAGGGCTGTACTGTACAAAGCAAAGCATTATTACAGCATTTTGTCTTGACTGAATTATTTTAAACAACCAGCTGAGCTACTAGCAGCAGTATACACAGTGTAAGCCAACCTCCCAAATAAGTCCTGCGTCTCACATTGGCTGCACTTGACTTTCGGTCACCAGGTTTTTACCATGCTGCTGCTCAAACTAGTTCAAATAACACTAGCTGAGGTATGCTGGCCGTCTCTCGCAGCTGTAGTTTGGAGGTACTGCATGCTCGTGAGCTCAAACTGGCAAATGAGAAAGTCAGGTCTCTCAGTCTGCCAGCGTGCTGCATCTGCACGAATGCACAATCTGCTGAAAAGCAATCGACTGGCCAAGCCCTCCAAATACCAGGGCAAAGTTGTGCCAACAGTCATCTCCCTGACAACCATGTGAGCACTCTTGTATGTGGAAGAAATCGGTCACAATCGGTCGAGAAGGAAGAAACTTGTGGAAATCCCTCTGCTCTACAGACAAGGCTGCAGTTTTGCCATCTGTAAAGAGAGAAAGATGGCAGGAGTGTCCTATTCTGTGGCAATATTGGAAATTTAATCCATAAGTACGTGCAAAGGCAACATGATTGAATCAGAAGTAGAGGAGCAATGTGATGCTGTATGCGAAAGTAGGCTCACATCAGTTCTGCATTTTGTACACAAGCAGCTAAGAGAATAGACTCCCTGCTGCAAAATGTCTGCAGTCTGCATCTCTGGAGAATCAGTAGGAGTTGAAGAAAACTTCCAAATGTTGCACGCATCTGTGAGGGAAACAAGGAAGCTGCCTTCTCCCAAGTTAACAACAGGGAGACTTGGGAATAAAGAGATTAACAGGCTCTGTGTGTGGTGCAATGTGTTGTTTTTTTCATTTTGATGCACCTGAGAAAGAAGCAAATCCCCCAAGTTTCCCAGCATGACATGGCAAAGCAAACCCCATGAATCCCTGCAGCAGTTGCAACAGTGTCTTCTTGCCTTCTGCCCTCTGTCCTTCTAAGGCGAAATGTTGGGTGGCATACATTTAAAAAGTTAATGATAGGCTAGCCGCTAAAAGCTGACACTTGTGGCTCTGGGTTCCAGGAGGAGGGGAACAGGAGGGCAGCCTGTTCATACCAAATGTCTGAGAGTACCTTACTCACGAGAAGCACTGGCAGACTATAAAGTGCTCTGTTAATTATTGTTGACATTGCATAGAGAGCTTCATGCTGTTCTTTCTCTGCCTGCTTCGACTTAATTTGTTTGAGAAAGTACTTTTTCTGTGCTGCAGATTGTGTAAATTCATATATTCTACTGCACTGACAGATGTGTCTTTGTTTTAGAAGAAACCATTATTTTTTTCAGTGAAGAATGCGAATGGAGCATTTCACATTGGTGGCTTCCAAAAATATTTATAAAGCAAAGCTGAGCAGCTCAAAATATTTTGCCCTCCTACACTGACATTCACAAGCCTTTATAACAGTGTTATCAAAAGCATTTGCAGTGGAACGTGCATGAGTCGGCCACAAAGACTGGGTTAGTCAACAAATGACTGAAGGCACACATTTTAGTCAACTCTGCCCCACACGATGTATAGCAGAACCCAGTTAACACAACTGTATTCAACGGGGCAGTTATTCTATACTGTGGGTCAAAGACTATCTTGTAATGATCGTTACCTCTCCTAACTCCTGCTTATCTGAGGAAACAGAGGGTGAAGAAGTAGAAAGGTACTAAAATTCCCCTTTCTCCCTCTTTCTGCTAGTAAGATATGGTTTGACTCTTCACTGACCTCCACAGGCAGTGCTTGCTCTGAGGCATGCCATGACTCTGGTAATTTGGCTGTGAGTAGTGGCATTGTTCGCCTTCCACATTTCACCGCTGATGATTACCTAGGTGTCCTTCAGCTCACTCTCCCATTCATTGATTCTTCCTGAACACGCTGCTGAGAAATGAAGCACGCAGCATCCACGTGAGCAGAGAGAAATGCTCCCTATGAACACACAAATGCATCAAACTTACTCTTAGGTTTCATTATAAATTAAAATGACCTCTTTGCCAATTGATTGTAATGATTTCCGTAATCTTCACCACCATATTGAAACCAGGGCTTCCCACGTATTTCTTCCCACAAAGAGTCATCCGAGTGAACTACATCTGCAATCAGTGCCCTCCAGCTGCAAATAGAAGAGCATGGCTGACTGACCTCGTTAGTACAGTGACGATAATTGACACTCAATGATTTGAATGATAAAACCATATGTATTCCATGTGCATTCTCAGCTTTGTGCATTTCCATCTTCGAAGTCTTAAGATGTGGTATAATGAATAGCAGTGAGTCCAAGGAAAACTACTGATAAACCTGCTAAATAACGTGTATCTCCATTGGCTTTGGTCAGCCCATCCCCGCCCCAAGGAATCAGGGACAGTGAGGCTAAGCACCATGCTGAAGCACTCCGGTTCTCATCAACGGGCAAATGGTTGGAAAAGACATTTTAAACAGTGAGAAGTCTCCCTTGCTGAATAGTGTAGCAAGGAGCTCAACAGCCAGAAGAGGCAGGGTCTGTCCTTCTACACTACCCTGCCTTCCTAAATAGGAGTTTGTGAGGATGGAAAAAAGGTGGGCAGCTTTACTCAACAATGAAAAGGAACTCCACCTAATCCCTCTTCTTCATTATTTAGGAGACAAAATATCACTCTAGTACACCCAATGACTGCACCCTGGGTAGGATGCCATTTCCCTTTAATAGGTGTAGGATTTTCTTTCCTCATAATCATTGCATTGTTTGGACACAATTCTCTTCTGTACACTTGCATTTTTCCATTGTTAGATGATTTTTTTTTTTAATTGTTGGTGAGTGTGTGACCCTTTTGTTGTCCGTATGCAGTGTTAACTCTGTGGTATTTAAGCATGTCAAAATGAAAAGTGCCTCAGCTGAAGATCATTTTCAGTGGTGATCAGGGATTGATTTCCTTTTTTTGTAAAAAGTCACTTATTTTGGTTTTGTGCATTTTGGAGGCTTGTAGGTTGAAATTACTTCTAAAACTTTGAAACAGGAAAGAATAGCACTCTTTCAAGCATGTGTTGCAATGTATTTGCTACCCTCTTGCTAATAGCTTGCAGCAGGTGAAAAAGCAATAATCGGTGACCCAGAATGCAATTAAAGAAAGAAATGCGGAGAAAAGTAACAACAGCTACCTGCAGTCTTTTGTACCCTATGAAGTGTTAATTCCCTTTAATGAATTTGTAACTTAATTTAAAAAACCAAACAAACTCAAATTTCCCATTCGGTCAGTGCAAAGTAAGAGAATATTAATCATTTTGCTTAAAATATTATTGAAGAAACTACTCCTCTGGTATTTTGTGGACTGGGCTTGGACAGAAATGAGATACGGAGTTTGCTCTAACGTAACCATGCCAAGGGAAGCGGGAATTGATATGACAGATCATCTCAAACTATCTGAAGAATTGGGTTAAAGGATGAGGGTTGACAGGGATGTTCTTCTGTCATGAGGTAGCCTTCCAGATGAAGGATGACGTGTATCTGTGCAGAAGGCATTTGTTTTCGATGGCCAAGCCGTGACTGTGAGGTAGGCTTCCTTTCCTCTGGGAGCTTATCTCAGATTTCACCAGCTCCTACTGCAAGTGAAGAGCACCTTTCTTTGACCTTGCCATTTCTGGCATAAAAGTTTAGGGGCGTATAAAATCCCAAAACTAACTTGCCTGCAGAAGTCTTGCTAGAGCTTCTGAACTTTGTAAAAATGCAGTTTCAAAATTCACCTCCTGCCCAAAAAGTACAAATGAGGTTTTGCAACCAGCTCGCGAGATGCTCATCTTCCCATTGCAACATGGTGTCTCTGTCTTAAGAAAGCTTTTTTTGGAAAACATCCATGAGTTACTTGGGCTTGCATGCTTATGCTTGGTGGGTGTACAATGTAGTACCCCTTAGGTGAACCACCTTCTATTGAGAACAGCATTACCGCTGTCCCTCACCATGTGCGGACAACAGACGCTGAGCAGCAGCCGCAAGTGGGTAATGCACGCTGAGATGTCCAACTGCATGGAGAGATAGGAGAAACAAGAACTGGCCAAACTGGTTATAGAGGCCCAGTTAGGGGCTCCCTGATGCTGGGTCTTGTTCAGGCAGGCTATGAAACCTGCTGCAGCAGATTTGCTTCGTTTGGAAGGAGCCTTGCACTCCCGTTTTTTTCATCCTCTCCCACTCCCATTTTTGTCCTAATTCCTTCTCCCCTTTTCATAGCGTTTTGATTGAAAGAATACACTGGCAATGCTGAGTGCTGCGTCGTAGGGAGGCCCCAGTTAAACTGGTTCCAGATGTGCGCGAACTGGCCGTGTGCACTGAAGAGGAAAGTGTGCCTCTCCAGTCGGGAGAAGGCACCCATGTGCCAGGCAGCGCACGTGGCTGACTGCCAGTTACGAACCTAGTATTAACTGCATTAATTGCGGACATAAACAGTGTTTAGTGCCAAGCATGTCACAAGCTGAATATAAAAGCTGCGGTGGAGGTAGAGTTTCAAATTCTGCTTCACTTTTAACTATAAGGGCCTTTCCCTCCGCCCTCCCCCTCCAAAATTCCTTGAATGTGTCTGTGTATTCACGAAAACACAAATGCGTATCGAGCGGGAGAGCTATCAGCTTGTAAATACTACGAGAGTACCTGCTAACAGCTGGCAACAAATTGTCAGCAGACGCCTGGAGCCGGGGCCGGGGCCG
>NW_009205791.1:0-1655 GCF_000690835.1 Fulmarus glacialis | reverse complement strand
GTTGCATGTTATAGGAATTACTATAGCACCTGAACCAGGAGGACAGGCCTTACAAGAAGCAGTGCAAGTGCAGCAGTGACCCAGCCTGAGCCGGCTTTGGTGCCCAGTAACTCCACGCAACACTCCACCTCTCCTGACCTGAGTGACGACCATAACAGATGGAGCCCAAAGCCATGGACTAAATGAACACAGTGGACACTTTGTGGACATTTATGGACACTTTAAAGACATTTTACAGGGGTGGTCCATAGACTAAGGGAATGATATCTGTGTATTATATCAAAGGATGGGAAGGGGATGGTGAGTAACAAGAATGTATTGCATAGTGTGGCACCTAAGCATGATGTAAATGGTATGGAATAAGGGGTGGATACTGTCCTGGTTTTGGCTGGGATAGAGTTAATTTTCTTCCTAGTAGTTGGGATATGGATTTAGGATGAGAAGAATGTTGATAACACACTGATGTTTTAGTTGTTGCTAAGTAGTGTTTATGCTAGTCAAGGACTTTTCAGCTTCCTATGCTCTGCCAGGTGCACAAGAAGCTGGGAGGAAGCATAGCCAGGACAGCTGACCCCCACTAGCCGATGGGGTATTCCACATCATATGACGTCATGCTCATGACGTTTAGTCTCATCCTAGCAATACCTGAAGCTAAAAAATAAACAGGAAACTAAGGAAACAGAAGTAGAATTAATAATAAGAAATAAGTTAATGCCTGATGCTTCTTGAAAGCCTTTTTTTAGATTCACTGTGGTTTATATACATAATGCGTTATTTGTCGATAAGCCACAAATCTTTAGGCAGTGAGCTGATTTTCAAATTATATAAAAGGATGTTACACTATGAAAGAGGGGACTGAAATCTCCATTACACTACAGTGACTGAGATACATGGCAGCTTTATTTGAGTTGCCCCTGTGTGATATGATCATGCTACACAAATATTTGTTGAATTTCTTCTTCTCCTTTATTTAATAGAAGCACCTGCATAAGTCTTAATGGTCTGCCTGCTTCTGCTTTTTATTCTTGTTTGAATTCTTCTGCCCAGATAGTTATATTGCAATAATTATCACAACTAAGTCTAATTTCAAAATCAGATTAAAAGCAAGGCTGCTTGCACTCTCTAGGGAGTAAAAATGTGAATACTAAAAGCTAAAAGTGACTGTATGGGTCATGCATGCAAGAACAGATCTTATTTTTAACAGTAGTCAGTAAACAATAGATAAGGAATCAGAACAATCATCACTTGGAAGATTTCCTTGGTATAAGAAGTGATAAACTGACCAATCTATTTATTTTTAAAATGAAATTTTCAGAATCAATGAATCTTGAAATTTATTGCGTGCTTTCAGTGAATCTTTCAATAGCAGTTGGTTTTGCTTTGACTTGGAACTAGGAAGAGGCAACTAGAAGGAAACAAGCTGTCATTTTTAATATCCTGCTTTTCTGGGATCCCCTTAAGAGATGACAGGGGGAAGTTAACAAAATTTATGATTTGACCCATAATCAACTGGCTAAGTCAGAGAGCTGTTAAGGACTCTAGGGAGACTCTCCAAGTGACTGTAATTTTATATAGAAATCTCATATGATATTTCAAGCAAACCTGAAGACAAAGCTAGCTGAACTAGCCTTTAGAATCATAGAATCATAGAATCA
>NW_009205790.1:0-6265 GCF_000690835.1 Fulmarus glacialis | reverse complement strand
TATATGTAAACAAATAATATATAATAATTATATAATAATATATTAACTTTTTTATTATGTAAATGCAGCATCAAGACACTGATCTTGGCTGGGGCCCAAGGTGCTGTCGAATAACATACCTTTCTGCATGCCTACCAGCCTGCTTATGGGGAGACTGGATAAGGAAATAGGATTAATAGGGAAGACTCTTCTGTTCCTGGCACATGGGAGGGTCACCTGCCAGGATCACTGGGACAAAATTTACTGAATTATTTTCCCACCTTTGCCTTGGGCATTAATGACATGTCAATCTCTGTTTGCTGTCTCTGACAATTTAATTTTCTGAGTGTCAGGACAGTCCTAACTAAAGCTTTTGGGCTGGACAAAGAGCATTTGTGGCTGAAATGTAACAATTTGTAGTTTGCAGTACAGGAAAGCCATTCCCTCCAGACTTTTTCTCTCTTCTAAGGGCTGTTTTGTCTGTTTTTTGATGAATAGTCTTGAGTTGTGACTGATGAAAGGTGATACATGAAATATGCTGTGACAGAGGACACTTCCCCCCAGCCCTGTGCCGCGTGGTTTGCCAGGCCACAGGTGTAATGCCTAAAATATGCACGAAGAGAAATGCAGAGTCTGAATGCGGCAGTGTATTCAGTGGGGAAATTGCAGTCACACCATCCAGCTTGCCAGTCAAATGCATGAAGCGTGGCAGGCATATTCTGAAGTATTTTCATGTGTTCAAGGAACACTTAATCTCAAGTCCCCTTATTGCTATTACCCTTATTTATCTGCAGTGCAGTAGCACCTGTGCAGTGCTGTAAAATTTTCTTCAGGGAATGTCATGCTCCATTGAATCCTCCAAATCTTAAATTTGATTTCTCATGGTTATTACATGCTGCAGGGGCAAATTTTCTTCACCTCACATAGCTTGGCAAATGGGCTGTACACAGGGGTGTTGTACTTGGACATGTTTTCTCTGCCAAACAGTACGATGGCAGCAATATGTGCTGCATGCCTGTGGCCACAGCATTGGTGCTGTGCTACCTTCCTCTCCATGGCGGTAGATGTACAGCAAGACCACTCCCAAAGTGCAGGTCTGAATGCTTTGGGGACTGATCTTGGCTGCGGTGGGACTCAAGTCCCACTGAATTTGTTTGTAGTGCTGACTCAGGTCCCAGTGCTTTACCCCCTTCCCAGCATGCCGAGAAGGTAAGTGTCAAACTGTGTCCAAAGCGGCAGCGGGCACCCCCAGCCCGTGCCGGTGCGGCGTGTTACCTTTGCTCTTCCAGTTGCGGTCGGTGGCGTACCCCAGGTGCCCGGCGTATTTCCTGTTGAACTCCGCCATCAGCGATTTGTACGGGTTCCTTATCAAAAGAATCGCAGAGTCGAACATTTCAATCTCCGTCTTGCCACTTTCATGTGTTTTCACACAGATGGTCCTTCTACTTCTCCAGTGGTCTTTTTCTCCTTTAAAACCTGTTTTACAAGACAGGATGGTTGGCTTTTTCACTTGATTATAAGTCTGTGCCTTTTCACGCTTTAAATCATTCCCTACAGTGGTGTAAAACTGTTGTGAAAGTACCAGTCAATTAAACGCATCCCTGGGATCAGGGCTGAATTTTATTCCTGGCCTGCTACTGACCTGCAAGGCTTATTGACTTTATTTGGTTGGGAACCATCTTCTTGTGTGCTTCTCCATGCCTGCCATAAGGAGAACCCTGTCCCTGGCTGGAGCCCCAGCCACTGAGCGGGGCATGCGCTGGGAGCCAGGCTTTCCTCCGCTGGGGAGGACTTCGTTGGCATCTTGCGGCAAAGGGGCTGTTTTTCACCGGGCCAATGCTTGGCGCTTGCTAAATATCGTGCCCCCTCAGGAGACTGTCCTCCCAGAATAATTAGTAACATTTAAAAATTCAACCCTTGTGTTTCATGTGCTACTGAAGGGTCTTACCCTCAGGGTTTAGTCAACTTTTTTTAGTCAACTGGTCCTTTGGACCAGTCTTTTAGACCGGAGGTGCACACGTGCATGTGCACAGCAGCACCAATGCAGGTGACATGCAAATTTTGCAAATCGAGAGCCTGGCTGTTGTCTGTGAAAGTAGCTGCCTGTCAGGCTCAGTGTGCTGCTGGAGCAGTCTCTGCTGCTGTCTGCATCACGTGAGACCGCTCGTTCCAGGCACGTGTTTAAATTTTACCAAATGTGCTGACAGTGCCAGCCTTTGGTGGCTCCAAGCAGAAGGATGCCAGGACAAATAAGTAAAGCTTCGTGCCTCGGAAGGGCTTTGTGTGTCCCATCCCTCTGGATATGGTACCTTTGTTGTAGAGGGCTCCATCGAAGTAGTAGCTTCCTGTGTAGTACCCTGTGGCATGCTCTATCAAATGGCGAGCCCACGTATTCCCAGCCCCAGGAAAGCTCGACAAAGCAACAAACACTTTGGATTTGGTGGTTAAGAATTTCCTGTCCGTGCAGCGGGTGTCTGCAAGTACAGAAGATATTTCATTGTTAGCATTGTGGCTTTTTAATAATTCCACTGACAGCTCTTGATTACAGGGTTATTGCTTCTTTCTTTTCTCTCTTATGAATATAAGATATCAATTTGAGTCCAGTTGTGAGTCAGCTACTTCCCAAAATTAATTCAGCCATAAGAGACCAAAGAGATTATCCTCACAAGAGGTTTCTTCTGGTTTTGTGTTAGGCAACGCTTTTTTGATAGAGCTGCGGCAAACCATTGTACTTGCCAGCATGTTGTGATAAAAGCCCCTTGATGCCTGTTTGTTAATGGCTATTTGCCTGGCAGGTTGGCTCTTCAATGAAACCTTAAATGTGGCATTACATCTGGAAATTGCGAGTTTTATAATGCAGAAGAAACTCCTTCTACTGAAAGGAGCTGGCATTCAGTTAAACCTCTAGGCTGTCATTCCCCTCCAAAGGGCGCAAGGCAGTGATGAGCTCACACTGCGTTAATTTCCCATGGGGGCTAGACACCTGGTTTCCACATATGCTTTCGTAAATCCTAACCTTATTTCTTAGTGTGCCAATAAAAGCAAGGATAGGATGAGAACCAATCTTGACCCTCTGTGATGATTCAAAAAGAAGCAGGAAATAAATTAGAAATTACTGTCTGCATTCTTCAAAGCAGCCTCTAGATGAAGCCATGGCTAGAAAGTCCCAGCACAGTCCAGAGGAGGCTGTCTTCTGGCACTACTGATCTACGCAGACATGGGAAGTACTAGCAATCTCATGAAAGCAACTGTGCTTGCATGATCTTTTCATGTGCTGATGTCTGCAGTCTACCTCTGAACTGGGAGATGGCGGGAAGAAAAGGGTGTCGGAGAAAAAAAGCCCAGCACCAATCCCAAAAAACACTTAATTTGTTTGATTTTAAGCTTGTGAGAAGTTTCATTGAATTCAGTGCAAATCACTGCATGGATAAAGTTGCCAGTACCACCTAAATGGTTTACTGGATTGGAGCTTTACTTTCTGCTTTATTTTCCGGCTTTGAAACATGTATGCAGATGAGTATTTTAGAGCAAGATGGGTAGAGCAAAATTAGCACTGCAGAGCTGCTTCGGTGGCTGTGTAATGTGGGAGCCAGGTGTGCATTTAACAAGCAGGACTGGAACCAGAGTATGGGGTCCTCGTCCCCTGATGCCTGGGGTGCTGCATGGCTCAGGGTGTGCCTTCCCAGGCTCTGCCTTGTTCTTGCCATCTGCAAAATAATTATATTTTTCCAGGGCGGGGGGAGGCTGTGCTGCTTAATGAGAGAATGTAAAGATGCACATTTACGAGTGCAATTGCAAGGAGGGGATTTAGATAAGGGCTGTTTCCTAAATTCCTGCCTGTATTGTGATACCAACCATTGTGGCTAAGACTGCTGTAAACTAGATTACTTTTACCCACTGCAGAAAGGGCGCAGGGGCTATTTCCAGCAGTGGTGGGTCTGGCCCTGGCACAACGAGGCTGAAGCTTGTACCTTGCACCGGTGTTTGGTAGACCAGGCAGTATTTTCCCTTGGCGGCACTGCTGGCGTTGTGCATCCTGCTGCAGAGCAGCCCGTCTGCGCTGTCATGCAGTGAGAAGCGCCTGGTGGGGTAGCCGCAGTAGCACTCCCGCCCTTGGATGACTGCCAAGGGAAACTCCTACGAAAGAGAGAAAATAGATCAGTGTGTAAATGCCACGGCATCAACAGCCTGCGGGGAATGCTGCTGCTATACAAAGAAAAATAAATCTTCACAAGGCCACTGTCAAGATCAAAGCAGTGTTTGATATATCATTGTAAAGCTTATGCTTCTTATACTACTACTGTCTTTCATATGGCAATTTCTTAAAAATTGGTTTCCAGACACAAGCCTTGTAAAGCTTGAAAATTCACAATATTCTGGGTTTTTTCATTATTCATAAAAATAATTCTATAATATTCCTGCAGCACCTAGTACGTAATTCCACCTGCAAAACATCAGTGTGGGAAAAGTTGTTCTTATTTACCCCAAAATGAGCATTTTGAATTGATCATCTTTTAAACTTCTATTTGTATTCCCCCAAACTGAGGAGTCAGCTGTTAAACGGTTTGCCTTATTCAGTTGATTTTAGAGTTTGTGTGGAGGAAACTTGCCCTTAAACTTAAAGAATTTAAGCGAAGAAGGAAATTTAGACCCACTAACTGCTGCAATCAAGTTTAAAAATAGAACAAAAAAAAAATCCAAGCCATAAAAAAAAGTATGCATCTTAGTCTGGCTTCTTCACAGTTTGCAAAAAATGAATGTGCGTGGAGGGGCTGATACAGAGTTTGAGAGCTACCGTGTATATTTTTGGAAAAACTATTTAGAAATATGATACCAAGTAATTTTTGGTACATCTATTCAGAGGGACTGTGCTGATGGCGAACATGGGGCTGCACCAGAAAAGGCAGAGGGGGACCTGGGGTGCCTGAGCACAGCTGTAGCCGTACCTGGTGCTGGGCGCGAGCTAAGGGCACGCACGGCTCTGCCTGCTGGTGCACGCAGGGTTAGCTCAGCTGGCGCCTGGGCTCTGTCTTCAGGCATGGACACTTCTTGTTTTATGTTACCTTGCTTCTAGATAGGGAAACCTCATACGAAATCCAGACTGATGGCTGCAAATGACAGGTATCTCAGCAGAGTGTAAAATGTGCAACTACAAGAAAGTTATAGGTAGTGTTCACTGCAAGGAAACAATTCCCAAGGAAAATTTCTGGCTGTAAGAAATTTCTTTTCAATGCATTTGATGAAAAGTAATTCAGGTTTTGGTGTACCAGTCTTCCCAAAACAGGCAACAGGCTGCAAAGCAGCATTGCTGTGTGGTGGCAGAGCACTGAGGCTGGGCTGCTGGGCTAATATTGATGAGAATTAAGAGAAGTTTGAGGGAAACGTGTGCTAATTATTTGCTGAAGAAATTAGCAGTTGCTTATGTGCTCAGTAGAAAAAGCACACTTACTACTTTGCTGAAACTGGCCCTAAAATTCAGTCTTTCTCCTATTTACCAGGAGGACTGGGGTTGTTTTTCCCTGGGTTTCCGAAGTCCCCTGGATGGCTTGCTCGGCGGCAGGGGGGTGCATTGGCGTGCAGGGGTGGGCTTGGTGCAGCCACAGAATGGCTGAAGGAAGCTCAGGGGTTATTCGAGTGCAGAGCATTCAATTCCACCTATTCCATATCAAAACTTTTTGCCTTTTAAAAGTCTTTTGGAGTCTGGGAGTGCACGACAGGACTGCTGAGCAGCTTATCTCTCACTCTTCCCAACGTGTTCATCCTTTGATAAGGAGTCAAATACAATGCATGTGCCATCTGTGCCCAAACAGCCATTTGCTTAGCGAATGAGATATGACATTGTCAAAAACTATTTACAGATTTGATCCAAGGGCAGAATAGTTCTGTTTCTGCCTGCAAACAGAATTTTTTCCTTTACAATGAAGCAGTGTTTCTCAGTTTGAGAAATTAATAAGTGTCCCGGCCATCAAACACAGCCTAGAATAAAAATGTACCTTTACCTCGTGCCAAGTGGCACCTGCAAGCGATTGACTTTTCTGGAAGGCTGGAGGTTTTGTGAAGAGACCTAAGCAAATGCTTCTCCATACTTCTGCATCTGCAGAAGGACTGGTCACTATGGTACTGTTCTGCAGCCACTCCGCATGCGGTTCAAGGCAACGGAGGTGCGGGGTGCCCGGCCCTTCAGGAAGCAGGGGCAGTTGGGCTACCTGCCTGTGCAGCCTTCCTGCTGCTCGAGCAGCAAGTGGTTGGAGGATGGAGAGCTCTGGCTGGGACTTAGGAAAAAAAG
>NW_009205789.1:311-14464 GCF_000690835.1 Fulmarus glacialis | reverse complement strand
TACCCTCGGGTGGATCCCATCTGGCCCCATAGACTTGTGAGCGTCCAGGTGGCGTAGCAGGTCGTTAACTGCTTCCTCTTGGATTATGGGGGGTTTGTTCTGCTCTCTGTACCTGTCTTCTTTTTATCCCAGATGTCTTTTAAAATACAACCCGAAAATAATTAGCAGAGTGTTCTAGGGCCCATCCTAACATAAGGTATAAATTTGCAAGGCCTGTATGTGAAGTGCATTGACTGATAGGATATAGCATAGAAGTATGTGATTATTTTGCTTTTTTAAAAGACTCGATGACAAGCACGCCAGTGTGGGATTTTGTTCTCTGAGCCAATTACTTGTTTATAATTGAAATTTCCTGAATGACTTTGCAGGCTTTGGCATCCTGTGGTGAGACTTTTGGAAAATGGATGAGAACTATATATACAGCTGGTAGAAATAGCGAGGAACAAAAGCATGTGTAGTGGAGGACTGAGTAAAGCTGTTTATGCCTTCTTTGTTGGTTAGAGGCTAGGTAAATTTCAGAGTAAATTTAAGTGTCTAACCAAATTCCAGCCTGTCTTCCTTTCTACAGAATTGCTTGACTACTGCCCTGAATAGTGTAGAGTAACACAATGTATCAGCTATGAGGAATGGCTAAGAATTTAGTTCATTAAGATATCAATCATGCTGATTTTCACAACCCCTTGTGAAGGATGGCACCCATAGCCCTAGGAATGCTAATGAAAGTTTGGGGTCTGGCTCCGTGAAATATGTGAGTAGAATACTGTCCAATAGAATTATTTGAAGTGGATTATAGCTAATATAGCAATCTACTAATACTCTAGAGCATCTTACATGATGAAATTAGAAATAGGTGTTTATGTTTTTGAGATGATGTGCTGGTTTTGGCTGGGATAGAGTTAATTTTCTTCATAATAGCTAGTATGAGGCTATGTTTTGGATTTGTGCTGAAAACAGTGTTGATAACACAGGGATGTTTTCGTTACTGCTGAGCAGTGCTCACACAGAGCCAAGGCCTTTTCTGCCTCTCACACCACCCCACCAGCGAGGAGGCTGGGGGTGCACAAGAAGTTGGGAGGGGACTCAGCCAGGACAGCTGACCCCGACTGACCAAAGGGATATTCCATACCATATGACGTCATGCTCAACATATAAAGCTGGGAGAAGAAGGAGGAAGGAGAGGATGTTCGGAGTGATGGTGTTGTGTCTTCCCAAGTAACCGTTACGCGTGATGGAGCCCTGCTTTCCTGGAGATGGCTGAACACCTGCCTGCCCATGGGAAGTAGTGAATGAATTCCTTGTTTTGTTTTGTTTGCGCACCCAACTTTTGCTTTACCTATTAAACTGTCTTTGTCTCAACCTGTGAGTTTTCTCACTTTTACTCTTTTGATTCTCTCCCCCATTCCACCAGAGGGGAGTGAGCAAGCGGCTGTGTGGGGCTTAGTTGCTGGCTGGGGTTAAACCACCACGGATGATACAGTTGAGAAAAGAAAAATTCAACTATGAGTTTTCTGTGAATATATGATCCAAAATTTATTTCTTGTTGCCAGGATGATTCATTTATTTTTGAACAGTAGTTTCACTGAATGAAGTTTACTTTGCATTCCTCTCTGTTCTAGTCATTTTAGCTCACTGATTGAAAAGTATTAAGCTCATATCCAAATAGTCTAACTGAGCCTTTATTTTTTTCAGAATCATATATGGTTATGTGATGGCTTACAATCCTCAAGTAATGGTGGCTAATTATCTATTATCTGTGAAATCTGTATATTGGGATACGTGCAACAACTTTAAGGCAGGGCTGTATTTTCTCACACCATTAATACCATAGCTGGTTTTTTGCTAATTTGCTGCATTAAGTTGTCAGACTCAAGGGCAAGAAATCAGTTGAGTTGCTTTATTTGAGGTATAATGAATACTTTGCTTAAGTTATCTTTTTCATTACAAAAAAATACTAAACTGAGAAAATTTAGTATAGCAAGATTCATACAATAACACATTTTCCAATATTCTGTTATGTTTATGTAACTTGGAGTAATTGACCTTTACTTAATGAGCTTCTCTGTGATGCACCTTACTGCAAAAATAAACAAGATGTATACTTTTAACATTTTTTTGTAATAATCAACACTGAATTTGCTAGTTCTGTATATTTAAAATAATCATAAAAGACTTCCCAGTACCTCTTACTGACTATACCTTGTATATACTGTAAAGGCCTGTGGTAGCAACTCCTTTAGTGACTTTTCGTTCAGTTACCATGGTAACTTTGAACTCTCTATAGCTGTGGAAAAAGCGTCAATATTTTTTTTTGCACTATCAAGAAAAAAAACCTGTGTTTATGTTTTTGAGCAAGAAGGAAAACCAACCATAGGCTTTTAAGGAAGAAGTTATACTAGATGAGCTTGTATATTCTAAAAAGGATATTTTAAAATGCTTTGGATTTTTTTTAAATTTAGGTGTCTAAAAAAATCACTGAAGTCAGGGGGGAAGCGACTGATTTAATTAAAATACATTAAGAAAGTCTTCCCTGGTTATAAACTATATGTAAATATATATATTTGTGTATATATATTCATGTGTATACAAATGGGAATTCCACTGCATTCATATAGTAAATTAAACTGTAAAAGTTGTAATCTTTGTAATTTATTCTTGTAGCGTGATCCAGTTCAGATCTTGAAGAATTTAAGAGGGGAAAAAAAAACCCACAAAAAACAAACAAAAAAAGCCCAAAACCAACAACAAAACCCCAAGGTTTGTTTTAGAGCTATGCTTTTATAAGGCTGTTATTTTCATGTGAGCGGTATGCTGCGTCTATCCTGGACAGATTGTTAAGAATAAGACTTGAGTAGAGTAGAAATGTGTAAGAAGCCTTTGAATGTGGTCTTGCTGTTGGGGAAATGTTAAAAGTAATGCAGGAAACAAATATTCTTGTGACCATATTGCTTAGAAATAATACAAAAATATACTTGAGCTATCCATGGTCTTTAACGTCTTCTCAGCTTGAAAGCTTTTAGCCCAATTTATTTACATCAACTTCAGAAAATATTGATAAAAGAATTCCTTTGTAATTTTTTTTTTCTCTTCAGAACATAAAGATTTATATCTGGTAGTTGTGGAATTGTCTTTGTGATGGTTATCAAGGCAATATGATAGTAAGCAAATAAAATGTGTAATCAAAAATGAGAACAAAAATGAGGACAAAATCTCTGGCTTACTTGGCAGTATAAAGCCTGAAAGCTTGCATTAATTCCTGCTTGCCTTTATTATATTAAACATTTTTTTAACTTTCCCTTGATGAAAGTCATATTGCTCCTAATTACAACAGAGGTGCTTTTGTGATACTTTAAAAGAAAATACTCTGATGTAGCAAACCAAGGAAAAGTAAGACTATATAAGCTACCTCCAGCTCCATTGCTTAAAAAAAGGTTTGCGTAGTCAGCAAAGTTCCATTTGTTTTACCAGTGTCTGACAAGTTCACCCCGTCAAGGATCTTCACTTTTTTCTCTTCTAAACTATCCAAAATTTGAGTTTCATTTTTGTCAATCATGTTACTAAAAGAAAATAAGGAAATTATTGGCTGCGTCTGGAGATAATAATAATAAAAAAAAAAAACTATGCATTTTTTCTAGATGAATGATACAAAACTGGGGCTAGCAATTTGATGTGCGGTATAGCTGATCAGAAACACTTGTCCTGGCTATGAGGAAAAAGGTCAAACCTCAATTTTCAGTGACTGATATTTCTTCCAGTGCTGGTCTTTTAAACAATCAAGACGGGAAATTTCTTTTCTTTAATAATAAGCCATCTTTATTCTAAATGTGCTATTTCTAGGGTTGGGTATTCTTGTTCTGATTCCTAATATAGTGTGGACAGTACCCAGTCCTGTCCTGCAGTGGAAAAAAAATTATTCCCACCCCATGTCATCCTATAACGATATCTATCTGCATGAGATATGGAGTCCTGACAAGTATAATAAAGATCTTTGTCTAATAAATACCGGTCTTGCTTCAAAAGCCTAGAATTTGGGGTGATAATGCTTGGCCAAGATACAAGCTTTTGCTCCTACAGGCAAGTATATTTTAGTATTTTTCTGAGGAACTACTCATCTACTTGAGGAAAATGCTCCAAAATTAGGATTAGATTTTAAGAATGTCTTATTTAGTGCATAGCCGTTAGTTACTCTGCCTAAATATTTGTAGACAAAATACTTAGATGCAGCTAATGCCCATATCTCATCTCAGAGTAGATTGTTTTACCTTCTGGGATATAATAAATCCACTGGGCCCAATGCTTGAATTAACATAATAATTAAAGTTTCAGCACATTGTTGTAGGTCACAGTAAGAAAATGTTTAATCTTTCTGCATTCATCTGTGTACATTCAAGGCATTGTGAGGTCTACAGAGACTGAATTAAATTTAAGTGTATCGGAAATGAGCAGAGTGTTTTAAGAAAAATGTGAAAAGATTTAGCTTTGTTGGGAGCTGTTCATAATTGTTTTTGTTCTAACAATAAAAGATACAGCAGAATTGGGTCACTACTCAAGATACAGCTCATTTAATGAGAGAAAGCTGTAGGTGTATACGAGCTAAAATACAGAATTATCCTGCATCTGACCACTTAAGGATTTGGGGTTTGTCTGGTTCATAGTTCATTGTCTATGGTCAGCCGTGACTATAGGAAAAAACATCCAAAGCACTGGACTGGAATGAGCGAGCAGGGGTTCTAGTAGGTCAGGTGAAAGTTACTCTGCTGTGGTACTTCACAAAGCTACTAGAGCTCTAATAACATAATGCCAGACTTCAACATTGATGACATTAAGAGGATGATTTAATGTCCTTTCATGAGTCTTGAGGGAAGCCAAGGAATGTTCAGAATTGTCTTGTCCTAGCCCTACTCACTTGCCAGGGGAAAATATCTGGATGCTGATTATTGCATCATCAGAAATGGGTCAAGATCCAATTTCTCTTGAAACTACTTTGGAAATCTAGAATGAATTCCTGAATTTCAATGGAATCTTTAGCATTAGTTTTTCTTTCTTCTGAAACAGTTCTTTGCTATTACAGGGGTAAATGGATTTTGTCATTTAATGGGTCATTTACTATGAGAGGAATCCGCTTGACAAAAAAACCAACAGAATGACTGAAGAAAAGTTCTCCATTGTTTGTATGATAGTGTTCTGAGAAGCCAGTGCAGGCTGTTGTTCAGCTGTGCTTGGGGCTGCACAAGCGGGCTCAAAATTGGAAGATGAGGAAAGAAAATAAAAATGGGAAGACTGAAGTTGCCTATATCAATCAGTCTGTGTTTCTTGGATGGCAGCATGGAAAAGTTGCTTGTTAACTCTGTATTGGGGGAGTAGGGAAATAACTGAGAGCGATGTAGCAAGACAAAACGAGCTGCGTGAGCTGCCCTTGGATACATTGAACAGTTGTAATTTTGTGGCTAGCAGATTGATGAACGCTGCCTGCTTTTGCTTATGAAATGGAAATATTTCAGTGTGCCTATTGTCTCCATAGCCCCAGACTAATGTACAAATAAATAATCCTTGAATAATAAAATAATCAAATTATCCTGGAGTTAAATTGTGTTTTACCTCTAAATTTCAGTTTAGAAATCCAATGAAAATGAGCACAAGTAGAAGAGATAAGAGTGGACAGCTAGTCTGCAGATTTCTTGTTTAACGATAATTAAGCAGAATTTTAATTATGGACATACCTTTTATTTTAAACCATTTACAATTATACCACTGTTTCATTTGAATACTGAGGTATAATTTTACCTCAACAATAGGACTGAGGGGTGGGATTCTAATATACTTTAAACACAGCTTCCTATTAGTACCAAAACTGAATGCTATAGGGATTGCAATCAAAACCCTTAGCGAATCTGTAGGGAGTTGGAGCCTTGGGGAGAAATATAGATAACAATTGCAGAATGTTTTCTTGATTGGCAGATGCAGTAATTCTCTTTCTTCCCTTTAAGTTCAGAAAGGTTTAAATAATTTCAAGAACATAATAACTGACCTGATGTTTCAGTGATGAATGCTAGTGTTTGATGTGAAGACCTCTTCAATTTTAATTAATTTGAAGGTATCCAGAGTAGTCATCAAATGGTTTTAGAAATCTAGTGACATGTACTCAGAATCAAATGTCTTGCATATTGTACATAAAGGGCTTTACTCATTTTCTCAGGGTGCTATAAAATGAAGAGAGACTTAAGAAAAGCAAAACGGTATTCAGCAATCCAAAGAAAACACTGGGTTGTAGAAGAAGGTTGAATTACTAGCTTAAAGAACTCATAGTGCAAACGTTCTCTGAATGTATAGCGATCCTGTCACTCTGGCTACTGCACCATGGCATTTTCCTAATGTAGTAAGTGTAAGACCTAACCAGCCTCTGGGGCTGTATGTCTAAACAGCTGAGCAGTAATTACAGGGGACCCATGAGGCATGGACGGAGGGGGAGAAAGTGGAGGCAGCTAGTAAGAGCATTTGTGTTCAAATTATGATTTGAAGCAAATTTTCAGTTATTTTACGCTGTAGGGAAGAACAAAAATTTGTCTCATTTCTTCTGAGGGGAATGGAAGGTGTTTATTATACCTAGAGTTTGCGCAGAATTTTTCCTACACCACAGTTTTTTGTGTTCGAATAGTCAATCCAGTTATGCTCCTTGCTCTCCTGACTCCTGTGTAGTTTTATGTGGGACTAACAGTCGTGTTCAAGCTGTGCAGGAGGAACCAGGTGGCTCCTGCTGTTGTTGACACAAGCTTCAGTCTTGCATTTTTTTCCTCCCTGGTTTAGGAGATGGAAACTTGTAGAGAATATATGTCAGTTGCCAAAACATTTGGCGCCAAGGATAGAGGCTCCATTGCTTCTTCCCCTTCCCCCTCCGGCCAATAGCTTAGTGGAGTACCAGCAGCTGTGGTGAGCCCAATCTTTGGGCCTTGGTATGCAGAGAAACTTAGACCCTGCATGCAGATTAGATTATTGAAAAAGGAAGAGTAGCCAAATCTGAAAGTTATGTCCTATGCCTGTCAGTAGAGTATCTCACCTTCTCTCTTTTGGTTATCCGTTGTAAGATATGTTAAATCGGTTTTTTCAGTTGTGTTTTTTATGTAAGTGTTCTTTAGATGGTTACTTTGTTGTTGTTGTTTTTTCTTCATATCCATAGGGCATGAGGCTGTAAATAATACTAAGCTCCTGTGCAGCAATAATAATGAAATATGTTGGCCAGTTGTTTTAGACAAGTTCTTTAAGAAGTGAAATTACTGGTTAATATCTAATGTTTCTAAGATGAGTCAATGTTTCCAACAGTGTCATTCTTTCTATCTATATCTTTTTTCTACCATTTCTGTCACCTGAGAAATGGGATCTTAAGTTTTATGTTAGATGCATATAATGATGCAAATATGTCAAATTATCTATGACACTAAGTCTCTCATCTTCTTAGGCATATTTATTGCATAAAGAACAGGATAAAGTATTGGTGGTGTAAATGTGCTGTCTTCAGTAGAATTTACCAGCAGATAACTTGTCCCAGACATGACAGCAAATCTTTCCTCTAAAATGTCAATACAGCACTAGAGTCCAATTATTTTTATAGTCTGCTAATCTTCTTTCGCTTTTACAGTGTTACTGCAGGCTTCTATAAAAAGACTATTGGTAATCTCAGTAGGGAGGCCTCCTTATCAAGCAGTTTCAAAGACTTATGACTTCTGAAAAAATAAAGATCAGTAGGTAATACTGAATTCATGGAAAAAGAGCTAGTCAGTCTTCAAAAAACTAAATGCATAACATATGTAATACTGATTATTTTGCCACTTGCAGAAGTTTTCTTGGATTTTCTCAGATTTGATAATGAGACTTAGTGATAGTTAGAAATCTTTTATATTTTTACAATACATGCCTAAAATGGTCCTGTAAAGATAAATTTAGACATACCTCTTTTATATATTCATAGCTGAAAATAAAACAGTGCACATTGCTAAATACAATTTAAAAAAATATGGTCAGGCCAAGAAACCTACTTACCACTTTTAGAAGTCTCATTTAAAAAAAAAAAATTGGTATCGAGAGTAAGTCTTGAAATCCTTATTTTGATATAGCTTACTGGTAGTATGTTAAATTCTGTTAATTAAACTCTGTTAAAGAGTACATATTGTCAAGTCCTGGTATGTGTTGTAAAGAAGAAGAGGAAGTGATAGAAAGAATTGTCTTCTGTTTAATATCGGAAAACTTAACAGTTGTTACTTGAAACTTCTTCATGTGTCCCTCAAGTTTCTTTAAATTGACTCCTCCTTTATCACCTTATGGGGGTAAGCTTTAGGCAATCATGGAAAAAGGTGGGGGGGGATAGGTTTAAGAGCTTCAATATTGCACTGATCTCTTACTATGTGTTTAAGAAGCTGTTTCACAGTACAGAATCAGGATGTCCTTAAGCAGGCTTGTTTCACAAAGTGGTTTAGCAGTGTCAGTGAGTGAGCTCTGAAACAGATTAGGGCATTTGTTTCAGTAATACTTGTTTCCTAAAAATCACCGTTTGTTAGGTAGCTGGTGCTACTCCTTTATAACTTAATGTAAATTACATTGATAGCTATCTGTGTTCATTAGCAAAAAAAATTGCTTACTTTTATGTTTACAATCGGGTGAACCCAGTTTTTTGAGATGCCACATGTGAAATTACCATCTGAATGTCTGTGGTTGTTATTTACACAAAACCCTGGTGTTATATTCTCCAGACATAGACCCTTGCTTACATCTACAGAGCTCTTTACCAAGTAACTTCTGTGTTCCGAAGTATCATAACCTAAATTTTGTTTGAGGGTAGGGAGGGGAAGGATTATGAAAAACAGTTGTATCCTATCAAACTATTACAAAAATAATTGTACTTTGTTTTTTTGTTTATTGTCCTGGAAAGTGAGTGTTAATTTAAGAAAAAACAATAATGCCAATACACTTACCAGTCTTCCAGCGAGTGGTAACAGTAGAATACCTCCTAAATCCAGTAAAGCCTGTGCCAGCATGCCAGACAGGAAAAAAAAATAGCTACAGTACATCAGTATATAATATCATCTGTCAGACTTCTGTAGATTTCATCAGGGTTTAGTATCTTTTCCAAGATAAAACATGTTAAACTACTTTGAATTCAGTTGGCCTTTTACCCATATTAACATGTCCCCACTTCTATTTTTGTTTCATATCTGGCTACTGCACATAGAATGGAAATACAGCTTTTTTGTTATTAAGGCCTATTCTGATCTTCAGATGTGGTTGGGCATTTCCAGTGGCTGCTGATTAGTGAGAACACTGAGCAGCATACAGCTTAGCCTACCTTTAATTACAGTGCAATAAGAATGGTCTCTGAAGGAGAAAAAACTAAGATAGAGGGAAGAGGGGAGTGGAGGGCAGCATTGAAACAACAGAAAAAAAGAAAAGTTTGAGTAATAGATCCAACTGTTTCTAGGAAGGTATATCACAGCCTTAAGATTATATTATAACAGCACTACCATAACCATCAAGGTTTTACGTATGTTGGGAAATCTTTGAGTGTTTTATGTGGATTTTGAGATAGTAATTTCATGATTATGTACAAGTGCTCTGGATTTGCCCTTGAATGTTTCTTACGATACATATGCAGGTGGTTGCAGTTCTGTGTAAATACCTATGGGTGGTAGTGTCTGTAAATTACAGACTGTTCAGCTGTCTTTATGGCCATGACCTTGACAGGAGTCACTATTGTTATACAAATAGTTACTAAAAATACTTTATTTGCCTCCATTCTAAAATACACACTATCTGTGTTTTTTTTTTAATCTAGGTACATAGTTGATTATTCTTCCCAGAGAAGAATGTTGTCTGTTCTTACCCCAAATCAAGAAGGTTCTGTGCCATGCTCATCGCTTAAATGTTTGTGTGTTATCCTTAGTTCTGTTTTCCAATTACATTCATAAAGGGAAGTTAAAAAAAAAATTCCATTACTCAGTGTAGTGATCATTTGTCAATTTAACATTTGGAGGAAGGTAATCTGAATTTTTATTTAAATTTATTAATATTAGAATTCAATACCAATTGTTAAAAAGAAGCCAATTTGAAATAGCAATATTCTTTTGCTCACTAAATGAGAAACTCTTCTACCTTTGCCCTCCATCAGAAGAAAAAACTGTTTCTTAAAATCTTACAGATTATTTATAACTTTTACTTTCATTTTTAATAATGAATAAGGGGAAAACAAAACAGTGTGTTCTTTCACAAACCAGAAATTATACCAAGATTTGGTGTCCAATCTAAATCCATTTTCAATTGCTAATTCAGAATGATAAGCTTTTATAACTTGCAAAATCATTGCAGATTTCAAAGACGCTACTACAGACAGTTAATAAAGATCTCATTGTTTTAGTGTAAACAGTTGTCTTGTATAGCCTGCAAGTTAAGAGAAGGAGCATATAGGGATATTTTGGGGTCCATTTTTGATGATTCATTGGACAGGATATATAAAAATTCATTAAGTATTTACAGGTGAAGTCAGCATATGTGGAAAGAGAAATGAAAGAGCTTTCTAATCCTGTAGCTCATTTGGACATTTTTGATCTAGTTACTGGTGGCTGAAGGCAACTCTGAGAATAAGGTACCAAAATAAATACCAAATACAGCAGAAGGCGGCATATTGCTCCTGTTGCTGCTTCTCATAGAAGGCCTTATTTAAAAAAATACAGTTTTGGCTGAATTATTAGCCATGTGACACTGAATTAAAATGACTAAGCTCAAATAGTATTTTTGGCTAATGGTCTGTCTGTCTTTTTAAAGTTTTGAGGTTCTTATATAACCGGAACTTAATCTGTAAAAAAAGTTCTTTTAGCGTTTTTAGCTAACATAGTAGTTCTTTTAACTTTCTTTAAAGAGAAAGCATTGTAATGGGATACCAGGAATTGCTTATTTAGATCAAAAATTTCTAGCAGGTAGCAATAGGCCATAAGCACATCTCTCTGCTCATTATTTTAAACAGTAGATTGCTTCATTTAAGACCACTTTTTCATGTCTCCTTTGTTGCTGTAGGATTCTTTCATAGAATATATTCCTCATACACTCAGTAACTTGAAAAGATGTTTGTTTGAAATGTGAGAGAAGCTTTCTTTATTAGATGGCAGTACCCTCAGTGGGCTGGAAAATGAAATAAAAAAATTGTTTTCATATTTAATTTCCCATGTTTATAAGAAGACTAAAAGTTGTAAATAGCTTCTTCCAAACAAGTTTTGAAGACTAACACAGAGATCCAACAGATTTTTTCCCAGTATTTATATGTAGACGTAGTATTTAAATGTATCCTTCAATGATGCAATCTTAGGCACAAATTGAAAAAATTTGACAGTTGTGTATAATACCCCCTAGAAGGTGTTTGGTTTGGTTTCCCTTTTTCAGATAATTGCTGTGGTTCTTATTACTGAGACAAATGCTACATATTCCTGTAATACCTCTCTGACACTAGTGCAAAACTGGTTTTAAAAAATGGCTCATTATGCACATAATACCATTGCGTGGCCTTCCCTCTGCGTCTCTAGAAAAACTATTGTTACACAGGGCTTCTTTTAACAGGAGTTAATTAGGACCAGAAAATTGCTTGTTGGTTTTTATTGCATCCAAACCCCAGGACATGCTGCACTAATCCCATAGTGCTGTGTGGTGCCGTAAAAGAGATGTTCAGTTGATGTTTTGGAAGTTTGTTATTAGCATTGGAAATGTTCTTTATCAGATCATTTAACTAGTTAACGGTCTCTACATATTATGATAAATTCATGTGATGTGTTAGTTTGGGACTATTTTCTTCCTTATTCTCTCATTTGAAATGTATGTTCAATATAATACAAAGTCAAAGCAATCTTAAGTACTTCTTCCTCTCCTAATCTACATTTTTACTTACGATAATGAAAAATGAATGCAAGTCTTCTGGAAAACCCTCAGCAAGGAGTAAGGTGGTATTGCTTTGTCCAAGGAGCAGACTAGAAATTGGATTTTTATTTTTTTTATCCGGGACACAGCCTGCTTTCAATTTCTGCAAGAACAACTGCATTTGTTTTTTGTGCAGCTCTGCCCTGTAAGATGCAGGCAGAAGAGAGTCAGCCCAGGATGGGGAGAAAGAACTTCACCTTTCCTGTGTCATCACTAAAACTAGATTAATTTTAAAAGTTGCATTTGCAGAAGTTTTATAGTTACAGAGAGAAAAATTCATAGCATTATTTTTACTATCGTAATGTCAGTTTTTCTACCAACTCTGCTTTCTGTAAGCAATCTGGTATCAAAAGCCTCTGTGCTTCTGATCCTTTGAAAATTGAAAATTTGTATTTTGCAGTTTAGCTGCAAAGTCAGTGGGAGCCTTGAGGCCTGGAAAAGGCCTTTTGTAAGTTGTTCAGCACAGTTTTTACCTCGGTGGAATAACTGAAGCCTGTATTTATTTGTCAGTGTAATGCCAGCCTGGTTTCCCAGCAGCTGACCAAAATCCCTCATTGAGTTCTTAGGCAGCAGTAATATTGAGTAAAACTAGTTTCTTTTTCTGTGGATGTAGAAGTGTTATGTGTATTTGGCATTTTGCAGTTTATTCTTAATTTAATAAGAATGCCTTTAAATTATGATGTCAAACTTTGGGGTTCTGAGTAATTATATGAAAGGCATTGTCACTATGATATAAACTGCAGAACTTTCTAATCTACTTCTTAATTATATGACTGTTCATAGGAAGAAGATCCACTGAGTTTCACCTTCTAGCAGTCTAGTATTTAATGTACACTAAGATGGCATCATTCCTAAAAACTCCTGCTCACTTTACTCTCCCTCCCCAATTGCAAAATTGCTTTTGAAGTGCATACTCTATGTGATTAAATAAAAAGAACTGAAAATTAGTGAGGAAATTGCATGGTCTAGCCATTCAGAAATGAATTAAAATTGCTGTTTAGCAAGATGGAGTAATTCATCACTTACCTAGTGTTCCCTGCAAGTCATTTATCATGAGTGGCAACTATCATCGTTGTATTCTAATCTGAGATGGTGGGGAGGAATCAGAGGCTTACATTGCACAAGTTCATGCTTCTTGTAATTGGCAACTAATTTCATGATTGTGTGTAAAATAAAGCAGGAGCTAGAAAAGCTTTTCCAAGTTTCTCCTCTGCTACTGCAACATGATATTATACATGACTTTGTATCACTTCTGCTGTTAAATTCTTGTTGTCAGGTGGAATTTTACTTTGCACTTCAGTTTACTTGAGTATATGCTGGTTTTATTTGTATGTTGGATACAAGTAGTGTGGACTTTGGGGCCCAGATTTCAGTCTTTATAAACAAAGACTATGGTAGTCCAAATACTTGGGTAGAACAACTAACCGAAGTTTTACTTCCCTTGTCATCTTTTTAGTGCAGCATTTCCTCCTGAGAAGGTCTTGAGATGGTTCACCAGCTCCCTGGATCTTTGGAATGAATAGACGTTTGTACAGCATTTTTTTGCAAAAGGATCATTTAAAATAATAATAAGAAACCCTTGAGAAATGATTCCTGACTCCTTCAGAATAAGTTGCTCATGGTCTTAAGAGTTTTGTTCTCACGTTAGCCTAGCCATGATCATCTCATAATGATTTCCTAATAAAGGAGGAAGAAGGTAGTGTAATGTGACCACTAAAACTGGAATTTATTTTAGAATGCTTTCTGGAGCTGGTAACTGCTGTTTTTGTGATACTGCATCTTCATCTTTCTGTAACAATAGCAGCTCTTTTCAGACTAAAAGTTCTCATTCGCAGTGTAGCTGTTTGCTTTAGAACAGAATCATAGAATCATTTATGTTGGAAAAGACCTTTAAGATCATCAAGTCCAACCGTTAACCTACCACTGCCAAGTCCAACACTAAACCATGTCCCTAAGCACCACGTCTACATGTCTTATAAATACCTCCAGGGATGGTGACTCCACCCCTTCCTGTTCCAATGCTTGCTAACCCTTTCAGTAAATAAATTTTTCCTAATATCCAATCTAAACTTCCCCTGGCGCAACTTGAGGGAAAAGAGACCGACATCCACCTCGCTACAACCTCCTTTCAGGTAGTTGTAGAGAGCAATAAAGTCTCCCCTCAGCCTCCTCGAGGCTAAACAGCCCCAGTTCCCTCAGCCGCTCCTTAT
>NW_009205789.1:0-267 GCF_000690835.1 Fulmarus glacialis | reverse complement strand
TCCTCTTCTTTGGACGCGCTCCAGCACCTCAATGTCTTTCTTGTAGTGAGGGGCCCAAAACCGAACGCAATATTCGAGGTGCGGCCACACCAGTGCCGAGTACAGGGGGACAATCACTTTCCTAGTCCTGCTGACCATGCTCTTTCTCATACAAGCCAGGATGCTGTTGGCCTTCTCGGCCACCTGGGCACACTGCTGGCTCATGTTCAGCCAACTGTTGACTAACACCCCCAGGTCCTTTCTGCCGGGCAGCTTTCCAGCCACTCT
>NW_009205788.1:0-10866 GCF_000690835.1 Fulmarus glacialis | reverse complement strand
GCAGGCCAAAGTCCGCCCTCCGGAAGTCTTTCTTAATAACATGCTGATGTTATTAAGAAAGTGAATAGTAGCTATGCCACTAATAGTGTCCATTTTCATATTCTTAATTTTTAAACCTAGTACAACATACTTTATCTACTGACCATTGCATTTTTGAAGGAGGAGATCTGCTCAAGTAGAATATTAAATACTGCTAACTTTCTGGCATTTGTCACCATTTCAGTTATTTCTCCAAGAAGTCTTTTAGTGTTCACAAAATCCAAATAACCTTTTTCTAGCCATGTCTTTCTGTGCAGTTGTCTTTTAGCAACAGTCAATTTACAAAATGGCAGAACAGACACTTCTCTCTCCTTTTCTACAATACGGTAAGCAAATATTTTCCAATTAAAGACAGAAAGCTGACCTGAATATTTTGCTGCATTTAAAAAACAGTAGCAGTAAAGACATAACAAATAAAAAGTTCATTATAGTATAAAACTTTGTACGATTTCTGCTTGTTTGAAGAATGGCTACTTGATTATCACTATGAACAGCTGTTTTGAACTAATGATTTGCAGAATGCAGGTGGGTTATTTAGCAGCTGGGAAAAATCTAAAGTTGAAAAGGCAGCATTACCAGAATCTAGTACAGCAACTACATGTGTAGATTCTTGACACACATGTAACAATAAGAGTAGGTGTACTCTATGAAACCGTTATTAAAATAGGCAAAGACACAATGCAAACCAATGTCTCAGTTTGGGCATGAATAAATAATGTGGGAGATAAATGTACAACTTAGAGCAAAAATAGCATCACTGCAAGTAATTAACTTCTTGCATGACACTGATTATTGCTTCTGACAAACACCTCGAATGCCATTTGCTTTAAGTACATATGCTAGAATAATCTGTGTTAAGCAGATAGTTTAACTCCTTTGTATTACTGAAATCCCATTCTTGACCATGTATTTATTTTCTTTTAAATATATTACTGACACAAACGAAGAAAAGCAGTGATCTATCCTGGATAAAAGTGTGTCTCAGCCATACTCATTGAAGTCTGCTAGGGTAAATAGGTGTAATTTTATTGAGATAAATGGAGCTGAACCAATTTTCAGCTCCACTGAAGTTTATGGAGCTGAGGAAAGAATGTATCCTTTGTTTTGTAAAAGGACAGAAGAATTTAGTAAAAAGATTTAATGTTAAATTCAACTGCATCAGGATTTCAGAGATGCAGTAGAATCATTTCTTTCCCGAGTATTCCGTGAAGAGCTAGCAATGTAAGACTAAGTACAGAGTTATTTTTACTTACAAATGCTGCTAGATTGTTCCCTTGTTTTAGAAGAGCTAGGCTACAGATTTAAATTCTTCGCAGGAATTCTTTGGGATTTCTGAAAAAACTCTCAGTACTGCAAGTTGAAAAGAGCATCCTAGTGAAACATGAAGAGGTTCCTAAAGTAACTGATTGTCTTTCAAAGAAAATTAATTGCCTTGCTGCCTTGCGTTCTTATAGGAAGTATCATCAGCTCAATACTTGTTTTCATGACTACTGTATAACATACTTCTCTTTTAGTCATAGGCAAAGCATATGTTTAGGGATAAAGAAAGGCAAAGCCTATGTGTCACACACACAGTTACTTCAAATTACTCACCGAACCAATAGTGAAATTTGCAGGTATCATCAGAGCTCTCATTTCTCTGCAAGAGTAGTAGATCAGTAAAGATCTTGTTTATATTGGAATCATTATGAAAATAAAACTAATGTGAAATATAAAAAAAAAGGAATTGGCTTCTTTTACTCTGAATAATGAAAAATGCTTTATATCTATTCAGAAGTCTTTGATCAAGCTACCCTCTCCAGTAGTTTATTCTGGGTTTGTTTCTTCCCTCTCATTGTCTCTTTCTGTCCCACTTACTGCAAACAGAATTCTAAATTCAAAGAAAAATAAAAAAGACAGTTGAAAGTAATAATCTCATTATCAACCGAAAATGACACTGGGTACGTCACATACACATTGATGCTGAAGAAGTCAGCTCTCTACTTTTACTACTACTAGGAAGGGTGATGACAGGATACAAAGCTTCTCCATTACTCCTTCCAGGAGAGACTAAATCCGTGCATTGTAAGTTGCAGCAGAAATACAGAGAAAATGAGGAAAAGGAAAATAGAATATACATGTTGTCCCATACAACTATGCAATATAGAAAGCCAGCAAAGATTATCCACCCTGATGAAAGGGGAACTCAGATAAAAAGCTCAGTTGCGACTGGAAGCTGCAGTTTGTTCCTGTGACCAGGCGATGCAAGAGCCATATTACCAGTTTGGACTAAACTGAACTATTGGCCAGCCCCATATTCAAACACTGCCAATAGAGTTGCCTGTGAGAATATTGGAAGCGTGTAATGGCACTTTTCAGTTTTCACCAATTTGCAACTCAGGAACTTTCACTGCTAGACACTGCATCTTCATCCAGACACAAAATACTCACTTCCAGGAGTTAGTTATGTCAAAATTGAATCTGGACCTGTACCTCTAGAGTAGACTCAACTAAATTTTTGGATGTGACAGGCTGTCTATGAAAAATTCAAAATCTGGACGTGAACTTCTGCAAAAGCTGCAAGTGATTTTGACTGCTGTCAGCATACCTGAATTAAACGCTGCTACCGTTAATCAGATTTTTAAAAATAAAGTAGTATTTATTGATACATGTGCCAGTCTGGATTTCTTTGCCTTCCTATTACTTCCTCCACAAACAGACAAATTTTAAAAAGTCTTTAAGAATCAGTCCTTTTGATCTACTTTCTAAATACTTACGTATCTAAGCAGTCACACTGAAATCAGTATGATTGCACAGTTCCCCTAAAGATGCACGTGTGCAAGTTGAACACTTTTTTTGCCAAGTGTTGCATTTTCTGATGTCCCCTTCAGATGGGAAGAGTAAGTTTCAGGCCCTTGTCCTTTCTCAGTTCCTTTTAAAACTAGAGACATTAAGGGAGAGATTATGAACATTTCCAACAGCTCCCTAGAGAGCACACACTAAAGATTAGTGGTATCTTCTTTTACACTCAATTATAGAATTTAGTTAGGAGAGATTTTGAAGGAGCTGTTTAAGCACTTAATACCAAAGTTTTAGGGGGCAATTCTGGGAAGTAAAGATATAGCTGTAAGTCTGTGCTACTCCTACTTCATTTTAACTTAGAAATAGATAGTTAATAGAATAGTAAATTCCTTAACAAAAGAATTAAAATGTTTTTTTAATAGAATTCTCTTCACTCAAAATTCTTACACACATAACAACAGCCCCTATCCAAAAAATGCTGTTTCAAGATAATATATTTATTTAACGCAAATTTAAACCAGGATAGGTAATTCCCCTTTCCTTATAAATACAAAATTTAAAGGGCAACTTAGTAGTTATTCAAACTGTTTTAACTGAGGCATGTTATGCTGATTACAAACAGTGTAATACTTTTTTTTAGCAAATGTGTAATTCTAATTAGCATTGGCTTTCTGTCAAGTACAGTAATTAGGGAAGTTGTCACTGTCAATCCTATTATTCTTCTTGATAATGAAATTATTTAAACATCAACCAAACATCAATGTTCTATTTTTACTTGGAGAACAGTAGATTAACATGGAGAGCATAATTACTGTTAAAACCCTCGTAAGTGCTTCATAAATGGATCTCATCAACCAAAATTATCTACCTAAATATCTGAATACAGATGTTCATGATTAACAGTTTAGAGAGATATGTATGGCCATCTTAAGGTAACCTAAAGGTTTGTAATTAGTCCTTAAGGTACAGAAGAGCTAGAAATGGCATAGAAATCCTTGAAGGAAATCCTCCAAGAATTCTAAGACTACTGATTACTTTAAGTGTGACCACATATCGCATCAAAATGCCTGGTAAAGGACCATACATGAAGGACAAACCATACAACATTCTTTGGGATCATGCAGTATGCCCTGTTGCTTTTTTAAGGCTAACAGAAAACAGAAGACAGACATCATATTCCACATATGAGGTATTCTGAAAAAGCATGTTCTGAGATGGCTTCAGCTTCCCTCTTTCAGGGTGACGCATACAGCTATTTCCAACTCTATTGAAACAGCAAGGACCTTCCCAGGCGAAGAAGGTGAAAGGCACAAAACCTGACGCTTTTCTTTCCTCTCTAGCATCTGGTGATTTGCTGAGTACCATATCTGTCACTGAAATACTATGTAAAGCAGATTAATGAAGTCTATCATATCTGTGTTAGAAATGCAGACTGTACATATGTGCAAACATATTTTCAGTTGTGCAAATCTGATTTATAATGGGAAAGACAGAAAACAAGAGGAGTTACATGAAAATTCTGGCTTTCTCTGCTTAGGAATTCAGCTAATCTGAAGCTGTGCTATGGAAATGCAGCTTAAAAAAATGTCATGCATATTTGGGGCTTGGATCCTTTACTAATATCATTTTCAAGTATATTTGGCTTTGGATAAATGAGATACACAGAGCTCTAATTTAGTCTTTATGTGTGTACTGAATACACAACTTTAGTCACCACCCACATTATTTTCAGCAAATTCAATACCTTACAAACAATCTTTCCTCTTTTAATATATTCTGAAGTACATCTAAGGATTCTAAAATACAAATCAAATCTCTTCAGAGTGCACTAAAAGCACAATAAAACAGGTCTAACACATAATCAAATATAATAACCACATATTTAAAGGTGGAAAATGAACTCCTATACCGCTTGTAAAACTCAGCCAGTGTCCAACATTTCAGAACAGAATTCATTTAACCCATTCACATTACAGTTACAACTTTCCACTTCTCTGTTTGCAAAATATACAAAGATAAAGAGGAATGAGACAGAAACTTTAGAATAACAAGAAATTACTTCTTATTCTTATCACCCCGCTACTATAACCACGTATACTCATGAATTTATTCATCATCATTGAGAAATATAGACAGATATTCAGTAGGTGGGCTGTGCTTGTCTGGGAAACATCTAATTCTTAGAATAGATAAAAGGGAAAGACAGGTTTGTAAACCACTCAAAAATCCACAAACATTAGTTTTAATTTAGCTTTTTTATCACACACTTCTCATACAACATTACTTCAATAAAGAATGAAAACACAAAAAATTTATCCAGAAAAATAGCCCAAAATTTATGTCCACTTGGTCTGGATGTTAAAGTACCATACTGTATCTGTAGGAATGACTACTAATGAACACATTCAGATACCTTCACTTAGACAGCATGTTCTAATGACAGGCATAAGGTGAGAAATTCTCTGTTGGGTGAATACACTCTTTGATATTTCTCTGGTGGCTTTTCTGCATAACAACATTCTACATTCTGCATTCTACACAGGGTATTCTCCTTTAGGTTTCTACAAATATTCAGAGACAACTACGATATATACATAAAATTAGTGCATTTTAAAGAAAATAATTACTTTCAGTGTACAAATGACATGAAGTATGGAAAATGACAGAATTTAAAGAATAGAAAGATAATTTTATTCTTCAAAACTTTTTTTTAATTCTGATATTCTCCGAGTTAAACATTTAAAGAGCTAAAAGTCAGACACTATGCACTACTTAAACTCCTAATGAATTTGCATAAATAGCAGCAGAACTCCAAGGGGGCAACCTCCTACAAGTACAGTTACTTAAAGGAGACAGCTGCAGATTACACATGTAATTAATAATTACACGACTTTGAGGCCCTGATTCATACATGCCTGAGCACAAACTGCCCTCTTGCAAAATGTTATATTTAGCTAACCTGAACAGTACAATTAGACAATGCCATTAACACTTTCAACCACTTTAAGATGAAGTGCAATAACTGTTCTAAAATAGAAAATACTTGCAGAGGTTTTAGAAATCTTTGCCAGGAGTAGGTTCCCTATGACAGATCTTTTTTTTTTCCCCCAGGTGTTTCCATAAGGAATTCTGACTCTCACTTCATCCAAAGGAACTAAGAAAAACATTTTTTAGTTAGGTGTTACAACTTTTATAGCAAAACTTACTGGGAAATAAGTACTTAGTTTTTGAAAAAGCTGTGGAAATATTACATTTATAGAAATATTTGACTTAACTTACCTACTGCAACACTGTTTAGGAAGCACATCTAATTCTCTGTATCCGTTCTCACTTAGATGTAACTCCGGCTGTTTGCAGGAGTGTGAGAATCATTCAAAGGCCATCACTTGCACTCCAGCACTGGTGATCGGTTGGAAAAACACTGATTTGGAAAGCAGTAAGCTCATGGAAAACCCTTCAAGAAAATATAAAAGGTAATTAAAAAAATAAGTATTTAGATAGAGGAAAAGATGCTTTATTTTGCCTTAGTATGACTGTTTTACTGTTGCACACATACATTCCTACCCGTGTTTCATCCACAAACCACGTAAAGGCTATGATCACAAGAAGACACTTTGATGAGACTGAAATATTTTTGCTCGCAACTGGTAGAATTATTCCTCCAAATCTCATTCTTCCTCCATGTGACCATAAGTTATAACGGTCCCTCTTGCCAATACACATTAGAAATCTCTAAACAAACTGATAAATGCAATTTATTCTCTTTCTCCAGTTGTCTTAGGCTGATATTCACCAACAGGAACCTTTAGAAGATGATTAAAGAAAGACAAGCCATGGTACTAAGGGTTCAGTATGCTCTAGAAAGTGTCCTGGTTCCGGCTGGGACAGAGTTAACTTTCTCCCCAGTAGCCTGGGGGGTGTGCTGTGTTTTGGGTTTGGTATGAAAGGAGTGTTGATGGCCCAGTGATGGTTTGGCTGCTGCTGGGTGATGCTCGCACGGGGCGGGGTGGTGGACCCAGCTGGCCAATGGGGTATTCTATACCATGTGACATCATGCTCAGTATAAAAACCAGGTGTGTGGGGGGGCTCGCCCCCCGTTCGTGACACGCGGTCGGTGAGCAGTTGCATTGTGCATCGCCTGCTTTGTATATTCTGTTATTGTTGTTGTCCTCACTGTTACTATTACTGTTCTATTTTGTTTTATTTCAATTATTAAACTGTTTTATCTCAACCCGGGGGTTTTCATACTTGTGCTCTCCCGATTCTCTCCCCCATCCCACCGGAGGGGGGGTGAGTGAGCGGCTGCGTGGGGTTAAACCACGACAGAAAGAAAGACTCCAACTTTTAGTACATTTCATAAGTAGATGAACAACTTGGCATGTCTCTAAACTGGAGGAAATGTTGTAACAGGAAACTTCCAGCCATTTTTCTGAGCAACATGTAGTTCCACAATCCCCAGCCACATATTGGGTAACAGGTCAGAACTCTTTCCATTACTAGAGTGAAGGATTTCTTTGCATACATCACTGAGCAACACCAATAAATTATCACATGTACCAAAGTGTCCCTGCCACACTTAGGTGATTAAGGCAGTGATCCAAAGTTCACTGCTACCTACAGGATATCCCAATAAACTAATTATGAGATTCCAATTTAGAAACACAGCAATGACTCTTCCATTTTTTATGCACACTGTATTCTGAGAAACATCACAGTATAACAGTTACCATTTCATCTAGATATGTTTCTGATGACGATGTAATCCCAGAAATGGCAATTCTGTTTTCAGGAAAGGTCACCTTCAGTACTGTAGTGGAGATAAAGTAAAATGAGGGGAAAAGCTGGTGGCCTTGTGATGGCCATGACTCTTCCTAGCTCTCCCATGTAACAAAGGAAGGAAACATAAAACGTATGCCCTTGTGTGCTCTTATGACTTAGAACACTTAGTATTTTGTCCGTAGCTGCTCAGTGGGGAAAGCTGCCGCTGGAGGAAACAGGCTTTAGTTTATCTTACAGCTAAATAAATATAATCAAAACATGCATTTCTGCTAAACTCCAGAATGTTGTGTGAAGATACACAGCTTACAATTTTGTTTTAAGGTTGTAAGTATTTTAAATTCAGGATGTCCAACTACTTCAAAACACAGACAAAATATGTAGAAATGAAAGCAAAGTTCAGTTTTCTAAAATAAATGAATAAATGAGTCAACAAACAAAGAATCATTGCCTATCCACATACAGCGTATGGATTTTAGTTGCCTGGACTAAAATGGCAATGCAATAAAAAATGCTATTCTTTCATGTATTACTGAAGCTGATTGAATTAATATCAGAAAAATCTTCCTTTGAAATCATGTTAATAAAGGATTACTGTAGCATCAATTTTGCATAATATTTTATTTATGAGCTTATAAGCTACGATAATAAAATTCTTAATCAGCTAACGCATTTCTGTTGTTTAAAGGAAAGTACTACCATAAAAACATATGCCAATTGTTAAATCAGCAACCCATCTCTGAAACCAAAGCCATCACCAGTGTGTCAACTAGTCAATAGTCATAATGATGTTAGGAATAAAATGTTTCCAGCACTAATAATAATATCACCATTTCAACAGCTCATTTAGAGGAAAAAACCCTTATTATTTTTTCATTGCTTGAATAAGCCTCTCACATCTGAGAATTTATTACTTTAATTAAAAAAAAAAAAAAGTGTTTCATGTTATTTCAAGACTATAGGAAAACTGTTTCTTTACAAAGGTGCAGAGATACTTTCATATTTATGGGTATATCAGAAACAGTTTAAGAATTGTTGATTGTGTACTTTTGAAAAACACATAGATTATCGGACTCATTTTTCAGTTTCTTGCAATTTCAACTGCTGTCCCTGGCTTGATTTCAGAAAGTCCCTCAAATAAGGAGTCCAATTTAAAAGGTTGCCATCTTGAAAGTAAAAGCAGGTAATGACTCAACAGAATAAGAGTACTTACAGTGCCTCCTCTTTAGATACCAATTAGGCACACTGTCTCCATATTTTCGGGCAAAAATACATCAGTGAAAGCAATACTTTTGAAAGGCGTATCTGAGATAACGAAAAAGGAGTAGGAATAGACCCTGCACTTACTAAAACAAAAACCAAGTTGCTACCCACACTAAATGTACTATTAAAAACAAAAGAGGAGAAAAAAGCAAAAGAATTATAGGTGTCAAGCAAAAAACCAGCCCCAAACACAATCGCGACTCAGTTTCAAAGGTCTAGATGTTGTCACGCCACTGATTATATTATACATAATCCCTTTAATCCATAAATTACTTTTGGATAGATAAGACTGGCAGCCAGAGTTTCAAGAGCAGCGACAGATAGGATCCACTGAAATATTAGTTAAAAGCCCCTAAAAATAAGAGCAATATAAGAAAAGTAAAATATCAATATACTTTTTTAAGAGGAGAAAATAGAAATAAATCTGAAACCTTAAAAACTACATGAGAAATGCAATAAGCTTGTACCTTATTGCTATCTAGAAACAGAATTTATAAATAAGGAGCACAGTCAGTTCCATGCAATTAAGCTGTAGATGATACTGCCATACATCAAAGCAGTACTCTTTTTTTCCTTTAACCATTATAGGAAGGACATGAGAATCTTTTAACTATGTGCCTATAAATTCAATCTAATTTCCAAGCCATATCATATACTATTAAAAAGATCTAATGGACTGAGTTTAAAAGAGAAAAATAAATACCAGTCTGGAAATACTGACAGTGACATATTCTAAGGAAGTAATTATGACTCAACATTATTTACCAAATCTTGAATCACTTCCTCCATTGTTGGGTTCCTTATGGAATAACTCAATCTAACAGTTCATCACAGTATTTCACAGACTGGCATCTTCCCACGCAGAAAACATTGTTCCAAATTGTTTTACTAGAAAAATTAGCAAGAGATTTTGCATGTGTCTGGGACTTTTTGTGTGACTGATGTCACACTGAAGAGTTTTATGTTTGAAGGGAAATTACTCTCTGTAATACTGCCCAAAATATCATTGCCAGCAATTTATGCTCATTCTTGAATACAACAGTGAACACCGATAACCAAAGTAACCAAAGTTGAGCTTGGGGTGAAAAGAAAGCAGATGAAAACAATTCAGTAGCTGGATATTTCACTAAGATTCTTGCCACTTGAAGATAAAGTATTCTGTCACAACAGATCCAAACAGTTGAACAACTAGCCTTTTTGTAAAATAATATGCAACCAGATTTCTTTTTCAAACAAAAGCTGAATTTAAGAACAGATTTTGAAGCATAACATTCTGCAACGTCAGTTCAACCAAGTGTTCATGGACTGCTCATTCAAACGATTATAATGAAGTTCAACAGTTTAAATGGTCCCTCTGTAGTAAACTACATTACATTCAAGCATTTAACATAAATAGATAAAAGCTGATATACAGCTGAGGAACTTTTTTTATTTTGAGGGCCTTAAGTTTCAAAAATCCATTAAGATTTTTGAAAAGCCAAGATCTATTTGTCCTAGCTTAATTATCTAAGGGAATGAGTCATTTGGAAAAACATCTCTCTGATTCATAAGCTACTTGCATGATTTTAGAAGTGTTACTACTTATCCAGCCTACACCACTACTGATGATACTAATATGTGTGATAGTTGTGTTGGCATATTCTAGAGATACAGTAATACAAGACAGGATTACTTTCTCATGTCTCGATATCATAATTTATAAACATATGTGTATATTTATGGAGAGAGAAAACAAAACTATCTTACCACATGGTGCTTTTAGCATAAGGTCTACTATCAATACCTTATCAATTTACAAATGAAGAAAAAAAAACAAAAGACTTGATAATATTAGAGTACTGGCATGTATATAGTAGTCTTGTCCTTCTTGAACATCCCTAAAGAATTCATAATGAAGAGATGCTTATTGTAGTAAACTGTAAGATCTCAAAAATTCATACCTATTTTATTTTTAAATTTTGGAAAAGTACATACATTCTAGAATCATAGAATCATAGAATAATTAAG
>NW_009205787.1:2430-5200 GCF_000690835.1 Fulmarus glacialis | reverse complement strand
GCTTAGTTGCCAACTGGGGATAAACCACACCACCTTCCAACCTGAATTATTCCATCATACTATGATTTTAAGTGAAACACCCTCCTTATTACTTAAATTGTCCATATGCCTGCACAAGAGGAAATAACATCATACTTGAAAATGATCAGTGCGAAGCTTCTGGTTTGAAATGACAACATGATGCTGTGATGATGAAAATGTTTAGTGCTGGAGGATCCTATTTATGGCAATGGGACTTGTGCTTTCTTCTTAGGAGTGACTTCTGTTCATTTCCAGGACTCTCAAGCTATATCTGTGGAGATATGCCTCAGTGACAAATGGTTTCATAGGAAGAAGACTGAGCAAGAATATATTGGGAGAAAGAGCAGAGCACAATTCTTCATCCATCACCAGCTTCTGACCCAGTGACCATGGTCACTGGATGTAGTTCACTGTTATGGTGGGGATACACAGAAGATGACCCCATGTGTAAACTTACCCTGTCACTTTTTGAATAGATACTTTTTATGTTCCTTCCCCTAATTCTTAGGAGGTTTGTTCCAGAATTTCCTTCTTAAAGCTAACAATTGTTTAATATTCAACCAAATGGGACTTATTCCAAAATTGTCCTTTACAATCCATCTTTCTCTTTTGGAGTTTGTTTTTTGTTGTTGTTAGTCTGGTATTTTGTAGAGAACACTTATGGCTCCACTAAACCAGCCAGTTTTCTCCAAAATTAATGGGATGTCTGTTTGCCTGATCATCCTAGCAGCCTTTCTGTTCACTTGTTCAGCCTGAACACTCCTCTTCGGTCAGGTGCAATGCAGTTTCCCCTGTGATGCTTGCAAAGACCTTGTGTAATGGCCCTAATATTTACCTAGATCTACTGGAATATTTTATCTGCTATGCCTTTTTACAGGTGCATCACATTGTAGGCATGCTGTAACTGGCAAAGCCCCTGGTCCTTCTCTCCTTCTGTATTTCAAACTGATTTTGTAGCAGGAATCCTTGGGTTTAGTCTCTTGTTTTTTTCCTGTTGCAAAATGTCATCCAAATTGTAGTCTAAGTCTTCAAGGTCATCCATTGCTTCCTCTGTGTTTATCTCGATCTTCTTTGCTCTTGATAATGCCTCTCAGATTTGCTTCAGTGACAAATTTCATTAGCATAGTCCTACTTTTTGTGCCAAAGTTCATTAATGAAAATACTCGTTAAGTCGCAAGACCATTCCTCCACTGGTACTGTTTGTTCAGTAACCCCCGCTTTGCAAAACCATTGTTGCAAAACCTTTTTTACTTACTTTTGTGGCTTCTTTTATTCCCTCCATCCATGTTCATTAGGAATTTTTCATGTGGCATTTATCAAAGGTTTTGCTGCAGCCTAAGGAAGTTCAACATACTGTACATCTTTTGTCCCCCAGATCAGTTAGTTACTTTATCAAAGATACACATTATGAAATTACAACATGCTAAACTTAAAAAACATAGCAGGAATCGATATGTACCACAGAAAGTGGAATAGTGTAAGTACAATACAAATGTCTTTTCTGTAACACTAAATTATTGTGTTGTGTGCTTTTTAAAAATAGTTTGGTTTGGTGCCCAGTGTTACTTTTCACTAGCTTGTTACACCTCCAACAAAAGTAGAAATCTTTATTTTTGCATTTGTTAAGAGAAAACTAACCTGATTTCACTGAGCACAGCCGTCAGAACATTCAGACAGTAGGGGAAGTACTTCTCACTACCAATAAGCTCTGAGAAGCATTTTAAAGCAAAGCTTTAATTACATTTGTCATTTCTCAGTCTCCAGTTCAAAAGTGTTAAAGTAGAATTTTAAGCAAAGAAATTATATTTTTGTTGTTGCGGCATGAACACAATGCAGTTATCATGCTGAGATTTTTACCTTTTCAGAAAAGCAAGCGGGAGAAAATTTAGGCCTAAAAAGCATACTATATGTAAGTAAATGAACTAGGAATATGCTGATATTGGAAGTAACCTTATTTCTCAGAAGTCTAATTAACTTTATATTTTATCAGAGAAAAACAAAAAGATGTTATTTTTGTTAGGTTGAAACATAGGTCTATAACCTATATGGGTTATATACATAAGTCTATTTATAGGTCTATAAATTACAATTAGGTAGTAAGTTACCTGAAAATCAAGTTGTAGTAATAAAAGCACAGTGCTAAGTGTACAGTTATACTCAGTGTAAATGAACATTTTGTTCATGCAAACATCGGATGCCCTGTGTTAGACAAGCCCGAGCTAGGAAATATGTGGAGAATACAAACATGTCCCCCAGTGTGCTGTGTTGGACCTGTGATTGCCTGCAATAATTTTTAAGTAACTAGCCCTACTGTCCTGGTTTTGGCTGGGATGAAGTTAAATTTCGTCCTAGTGCTGTGTTTTGGATTTAGTAGAAGAAGAATGTTGATAACACACTGATGTATTCAGTTGTTGCTAAGTACCCTGTCAAGGACAGCTTCCATGCCCTACCAAGCAGAGGCTGGGAGGAGAGAGCATAGCCAGGACAGCTGGCCCAGCTGGCCAATGGGGTATTCCATACCATGGGACGTCATGCTCAGTATATGAATGGTAGGCGTGATCCAGGAAGTACCGATCGCTACTTGGTTATCGGTCAGTGCGGGTGGTGAGCAATTGCATTGTGCATCACTCATTTTGTGCATTCCATTATTACTATTATTGTTGTTGTTGTTGTTATTATTATTATTATTTTCCCTTTTCTGTTCTATTAAACTGTCTTTATCTCAACCCATGAGTTTTTCTCACTCTTA
>NW_009205787.1:0-2417 GCF_000690835.1 Fulmarus glacialis | reverse complement strand
CTCTCCCCATCCCACTGCGGGCAGCGGGGAGTAAGCAAGCGGCTGCGTGGTGTTTGGCTGCCTGCCGGGTTAAACCACGACACCTACCTAATTGGATAGTGAGGTGGACTGGTCCCATACCTATTCTGGAAGCAGGAGATGTTAGCAGATAAGGCACGTTCAATGAGAAGAGAGGGAATGCCAGTGATATTGGCAGTAAAGGAGCATAGTGTCAGACTCTGGAAAACAGGCTTATTTGAGCAGATAAAGGGGACCCAGATGATGACGAAGGTAGTGCTGAAAGCAGGACTACCTGAAAGCAAGGTAATCCTGCTTGTCCTGAAAAACTGTCAGGTGCAAAGGCATGATAGATGGGAGGGCACATCAAAACAATAAGCCAGTTACAGAGCTGAAAAGTTATAAACGTTCCAGTGATTAGATGGTGATGTTGTTGGAGGTGATTTGAAAGGGCAGAATGTGTTTAATATCCAAACCATCTTGAGCACTGTAAGTGTTCAGTGCGTGCATTTCAGCAGAGGGTTGGGCTTGCTTCCACATAGGACCTGAAAATGTCACAAGTAGATGCATAGTGTCCTAGAGACCGTTCCATGGTTGGTGCAGGAGGGAGGAATGACTTTGTCTTCATCACATTGTAGGCACTGGGCATAAGCTCTGATTTACCTGCTTTATCATGGAAAGTTTGTATTGATCCTGCTTCTGTGGCACCTCTTGCTGCAAATCAATGGTGGTTGCTGTTTAGAGAAGGGCTGAGCTCCTTTTGCTTTCCAATATGTTTTGTAGTTTCTTTGTGCTGGACAAAATTTTCTTTTTTCTTTTTCCTTTTCAAATTGTCAGGCTGATGAGCTGAATAAAATGAACAAGTTTTGCTTTTAAAGATTTTGGGTAATTTATATTCTTTTTGCAAGTGCACAGTTCTAATCACAGAAATTATTCACAACTCTCTCTCCAGACCAACCTGTAGGGCTTTAAGCCTTCTTTATACACCATTTTAAGCCTACTCAGTAGGGGAGTCTGTCTGTTCTCAACTGCTGCTGCAAGTCAGTGTGTCTGGTCAGCATGATACTATTGTAAAGACAGTGTGTACAATCCTTGGATATGTGATAGCTCAGGTATGAGAAGTCTGGCACACAGCAGGAAAGAGCAAATTCCCTTTGCTGGTGTGATACTGCAATGGTGGGACTGTAGTCAGAAATGTATAATCATGAGAAAGCCCTGCAATGACAGGAGAAACTTATAAATGTCTACCTGGCTTCACTGGGTCCTGTTGCAATCAATTGTTCCATGTACTGAATGGAAGCTTCTACATACCCAAAATATCTGTCAGCCTGATCTCCCCTCACCTTAAGATACTCTCTATATGTAACCTTAAAGACATTGAACTGAAACCTCTTCTTTTTGAAGTTTATAAAAACCTGATCCAGTCCACTGTTTGGTTCTGCAAAATCGTGATTTAACAGCTGTTTACAGCTGTTGACAGGTGAGCATGTCAGCATTTGGTGAGGTAAAAGCACTAAAAAAAATGAAGGTTTGAAAGCAAAAAAAAGATTTTTCAATAACTTCATGGATCTGGTGGTAGAATATACAGAAGTAAATGTAGTGTGGAATGTGGAGATTGACACTAGAACTTGGCACTCATAGAAGTACTGAGCTTTGAAAATATTTTGGTTTTGTTTGTTTGTTTGTTTGTTTGTTTTAATTTTTATTGTAATGGGCCAGATGTTGTGAGTAGGCTTCTGTCAGGTTCCAGATCTGATGGTATAAGCACCAGAGCTATACTGATATATGTCCAGACATACGTCCTCACTGTTAGGGAAACCCAAAAAATCTAATTCTGGCACCTCTGTCTTTGATACATGTACTACACATGATATATAGGATTGGAGTATGTATATATAACACTGGAGGCCTGCTGAGATTTCCTTTTTTCCTCTCTTCACTTACTCTTCCCTTAAGCATCCCCAAGCCTGCTATGCGCAATATACTTCCACATTATCTACTACTAGCAGCTTTTTGCTAGGTTGTGAAGCTGATGTTTCAATGTACCTGTTCCTTGTACATACTCAGAGAAGTGATAACTGCAGTCTCCAAGGATGAAATTCTAATGGAAAAGGAATGAAGAGAGCTGGAAGTTTCTGTGAGAAAATGGTATTACAGCAATGCAAACTATCCCAACAGAGAGTAAGGACAAGAAGTGTAGTAAGTGGCCAAGTTGGTTAACTCATGAGCTGACTTAAAATGCAGCAAAGAATAGTGTGAGTATTCGGTGACAAAATTGCAAAAGTCAAAGCACAGGCTGTGAAGTGACTTGCAAAAGAAATTAAAAGTAAGAAATATCATTCTATGCCTGTGGTAGGAAGGGAGAGAATTTTTGATCTGCTTCTCTTCTTCTGCACCGGGGGACCCTTCCTAAAGCGGTA
>NW_009205786.1:0-8047 GCF_000690835.1 Fulmarus glacialis | reverse complement strand
CTTTTCCAGTGCCTAAAATACTGGCCACCCTTCTGTCCCTGCTGTAGCAGGCTGTGCTGGGCTCACTGGTGCTTGATTTGCCCAGCTTCCTTCACAGATTCATGGTTTACTGCCCACCCTCTGCCTTCCAGCTCCTTGTCTTCATCCCTGCCCTCCTAGCTTGCCTCAAACAAAGGCGTAGCCTCCTCACACTCTCTCCTTATGTGGGGAGCCTGCCAAAGCAGCAGGAACAAGAGTTATTACCTATTACAGCTTGATCTTTTATACTGCCTGCCTCTTTTCTTGATCATCATGGCCGTTGCCAAGGGGCAATGTTAAAACTACAATCCAGACCAACTTTTTGTACACCTTCTACCTGGCAGGTTAATGAGAAGGGCTCTTCAGCTGGTATTTGAAGAAAAAACTTTGGTTACGGACTGTCAATGGCTCATTTAGTTTTGTCTCTTGAGCTGGATGTAGCCTGTAGGCTTGAAGGCTAGACCAATTTGGGCTTTTACATTTGGGTTTCTTGGAGCCCCAGCAATGTTTCAGATCTCTTATTGACAAAATTATTTGACCTTACTGGAGGTCTTCAGCTGCATATTTTAATGATATTGTTCCCTGTAATGCCCTGTCAGTGAAGTCCTTTCACCAGATAAAACAGCGATCCAGTTCTGGCAGTAAGTCTTCCTGTCCACCTTGTGTACCAGTCATGCTATAAAATGGAGGGATCAAGCTGCACTAGGTAAAGTGAGAACTTTGGTGGAACAGCCAGTTCCACCAAATGGAACTGGCCAGTCAAAGAGCCAGTCATCAAATGCTAAATAGTTTCCATTCCGAGCTAGCTGGATGATGTTGAAAATTTGTTCTTAGGTGCTCAGTGATAACAGCCCCTTTCTTTTACGATGCTAAGAGTTGCATCTCCTGCCACTTCAGATGTTACATTAGTGACCGGCCTGCGTAAATGCATTTGATGAAGGCATCCTGTGTATGGTCTTGACACCTTGCAACACAAGCTTTAGGAAGGAATTTGTTTTGCATGTAGTTCAGATTTGGATTCAGGGCAGTATTCTTTTATGATGCTGATGATTATGCTGTCTTGTGTCTAAGCAGAAAGTTTGTCGAGATAAAACTGCATGGTGCAGTGGTCCAAAGAGAGAGCCAGGGAAATCTCCCCTGCTCGCTAGTCGTAGCTAACTCTGCTGTTGTGACTGATGGGTCCAAAAGTGCTTGTGAGCTTTGATGGAAGTGAATCCCAGCTGAACTTCAAGCTTATGATTTTCAAATCCTACAGTGTAGTTTAGTGACCTTGTGTTTTCCCTATAGTTGGTAGACAGCTACTCAGAAGGTATTTTTCTATTTTTAATCCAAGTACGTCTGATATGCAAACTTAGTTTTTTTGAAGTGATCCTGGACATACTTTAAAATCAAAATGGATGCAGTCTTCAGCTTATATTGTTTCATATATTTCAGTTCATGTCCTTGCAATTTAAAAGAGAATAGAGGCGTTTTTTACTCTTTCTTTTACATTCTCTAAGGAAATACTTTATTGGGTTGTAATAGGTACTATAGGTATGAGATCACTTCAACTTGTAAATAATTTGATACACCTTGGTGAAATGCAGATTCATGAAAGCTAGCTAGATTTGTTTTTAACTCTTCCTGTTTATTTCCTCTCTATTAGCACTTACGGCGACAACCTCCTTCATTGTGCGAATGCCATTAATTCATGTTGTTTTGATTCCTGTGAAACAAGTCTTGCATATGTATCCTGCAATTGCTATTTGAATTCAGCTCCCTCATGACTGATTGTAGCAGTCACAAAAATGGGCTGTCATAGAGTTGTTATGCCATGTGGCATATGATAAAATCTCAAAATAGTACTGTTCATGCATACTACTTCAAGAACAAATCCATACTGGAACCTCTGAAAATTTTATTCTTTGAGCTTTGCTTTCTAGTACCTGGATGTACGTTCCAACACTGCCCATAGGAAAGATTTCTTCTTTTACTTGTTTTTCTGTGGTTAAGAAGATGGCTTTGTTACTCTGAAGGATAATGACAGAATGATTTGAATTTAATTTCCTCTAATGCCAGTAACTAGTGATCAAACCAATAGATTGTCAAAACTGTTCAGTAGCCGCAACCATCCTGTTTTCATTTGGGCAATGATAGCATTGGATTTGCGTAACATAAGCAATCTGCCATGAGTAGAGAGTCATCTGTTTCTGATGTTAGCACCTGTGTTAGGAACCTAAATGCCTTGAATTCCCTCTCTGCCTAGTAGAGAGGGAAGGGTGCTTTTGGAGTGTGGCTGACCCCATTGACCTCTGAACCTCTGGAGATGTGTTTTCCTCTCTCTGTGTTCATTGCCTAAAATGAGGTGGGATAAGTCAGGACAGCAGAGCTGCAGCCTTTTATTGTGCAGCTCCTTCTAGTGATTCAGCTAAGAGATGCTGGGTCTTTGAATTTTCACATCCTGAAGTGTGAGATAAGGTCGGTGATTTAATTTGAGTATCTTCAAAATTCCTGTGCAGTGAATAGGAGTAGGTGGAACATCAAAGGTACATTTTGTACACCCTAACTTAGGTCACATATGAAATGAGAAAAAGCTACAATCAAAATCAAATCAAACTTTACCTAGTATTACTGCCTCGTGTAATAGGCAGTCTGATTTAATCATGCCTTATTACTGAATATGGGTGGGAGGAGAAAGGGAGTAAGACCAGTACTTTTCTTAATTTGTTGAATAAACATGTAAACAATTTTCTTCTTGAAAAATTGACCAAAAAAGTAAGAATCTCCAAGTTCTGTCCGCAAAGGCTCTGTGGTCTCTGAAAATTGTCAAAAAACCCCAATACTGAAACCTGAAACTGAACATATAAATAGTGAATAAAAGATCTGAACTGAATGATAAGATATAAAAATCTGTGTACCTTGGGGCAAATAAAATATATTAGCAGTAGTAAAATATTACAGTATCTATATATTGAATTTAGAGTCAAAAGAAACAATTGGATCATCTAGTCAGATTTCATTTTATTTCCCCTCTATGAAACCTGATAGCTTGTGTCTGACTTCAGTGTGTCTCCTAGATGTGTATCTATTCTTGATTACTTGGCAGAAGAACAATTCATGAACAAGGGAACTTTTTGTTTATACCAAAAACTGTTTCACTGTTAAAAAAAATCTTCCTAATTCATAATCTTAATTTGTCTGGCTTCAACTGTTAGTTTTCTATTCTTGTTATACTTTTTTATGCTAGATTACACAGAACCTTAATTCCCAGTATTTTCTCTGTGTGAATCCACTTACACACAACACTTGAGGCACCTTTCAATATGCTTTTTAATAAACTAACATTATTTAGCTCTTTAAGTCTCTTACTGCAAAGCACGTTCTCCAGTGTTCTCATTTTCATGTTTTTGTATGATTTCCTCAACTTTTCAAATATTTTTAAAAAAACGAACAAAAAACCTGTACATAATATTAATCATCATTTGTATGAGTGCCATACAGAGAGGCACTCATTATTGTTCTGCTTGTACAGTATAGGAAAGCTTTCTTGCCATGATGTTATTGGGACAAATATGAGAGGATACCCTATTATATCCTCTCATCTCAAATTGTCACGTAGCATCTATATTCTATAATATAGTATTTCCATCCTCTTTTATCCCTTTTATTCCATAGGCCATAGGCCATAAGGTTTGCTTTCAGTGATCCTATCTCTATAACTTTGCATTTGGCTGTATTAAAGCACATTTTTTTTAGTTGGATCCGGGTAAGCAAATGATCCTGATAACTTGTGAGACTGTCCTGTCCTCATTGTTATTTATGTTTCTATCTGTATTCTTGATTTTATACCTGTTTCTCCCTCATTGATTACAGTAGATCATGATGATCATTTCACTGGCAGGGATTTTTCTGACATGTCAGTTAATCAGTTTTCAGCCCATTTAGCATGTGCTTTATTGATATTATATTGTGCCAACTGTTTAATCAGTCATGTGTTATTGAATGAATTGCTTTACAAAGTCTAAGCTAGGCAATTTTATTGGACAAATCTGTAATCTTATCAAAATCATGTTAGTATGATGAGAATTATTTTCTCTAAATCCATACTGCGTGCCATTAATTACATTCATGTTCTTTACTCTTTGTCAATTAGACTTTGCATCAGCTTGCTCTTTCTTTTGTCTTGGTTGATGTCAGGCTAACCAATTGTGCTGCTTGTTCTTTAAAAATTAATGGCACGTTAGCATTCTTCCGGAATTTCCCTGCTATTTCAAGATTTATTAAAAATTAATAGAAGAGATGAGAGATGCCCTCAGTTATTTGGGTCTGTTGATTTGAATATAATTATCCCTAGCAGATGCTGTCTGATATTCACCTCAGCTACTAATTCTTGAGTAGCGAAATCTGTGTTTGCCAAGTTAAAATGTAAAATACGGAATGTTGCCAAAGCTTAAGCTTTGTGTTTGTAGTGTTCCTAAAATCATGAGTCCTTTAAGCATGCCCTATCTTATCTTTTAATGTGATAAAAATAATAAATAGATATCAGAGACAATCTGTTACCAGAAAGGTTTGAAAGATTTATAGTTATAATTACAGATATAATTATGAGAAACATTAAATATGGATGAAGTTTTCACACTTACAGTTTAAAAGATAAAACAGATTTTGTTCTTGGATTAAAAACTGGAAACTGGTTCTGTAAGTATGGTACATGATGACTTCAGACCTAAGTTTGTCTAAAAGTAAAACATAACATTTAAAAATGACCCTTGGGAATGCTAAGATTATAAAATATCAGAGGAAGAATTGTGCCTAGACATATCTGTAATCCTTAAGCCAGAGAGGTAGACTCTGAAATGTCTTTAACTATCACCAGTGATTTTGGATGATACTGTTACTGGATTATCTAGAACCTCTAATGACTCCGGCAGCAGCATTGTCCTAAGTTGCAATCTCTTTCTGCACGGGCTAGAAGATCTATCAATAAAACTCAATTACAGTATGATTCCCTTTCACTGAAGTAAACAGTTATATATGTGGCTGACATCAGTGACAGGAGAGTTAGCTGACAGTGCATACACTTTGAAAAAAATATGCCCAATAATAATGACAAACTGCTACTGCAATTTTTAGAAATATCAATATCACTGATTTCTACATTAATATCTTCCTTGTTAAGCTGAGGTCATAATGTGATAATAATTATGAAGATGATCAATAGAAAACTTCATGATAGAAACAAAGTTCTTATAAATGTAATTATTATAACACAATATTATTCTAACAATTGTGCAGGAGAGGTTGTTGTTAAGTCTTTCTGTAAAAAGAGCAGTAGCGTAAGGAAGTAGTCTGGGAACCATCTGTTAATAGCAGATGTATGTTCAGAGCTTCTCACTGGAGAAAATGGACTTGATTGGCTTAGCACAGTAAGAATTAAGATAAGAATTTGGGAATAAAAGACACATTTAAAAGGACAAATGAAAGGAAATTTGCCTAGGTGCTTAGATTGCTTTCACAGTCACCAAGCAACAAATAAATTTTAACCCTTCTCCCTTCTATTTTTTACGACGAGTTAGATAAAAAGCAAGCACTTTTCCATCTAGGCTTCCTATCTTTTAAATTCCCAGAGTCTCTGAAAACAAGCGTGATTTGGAATATGAAAGAAATATTTTTAACTGCCTAGAGATGTTGGCAGCTGTATAGTAGTTGGCATGAGCTATCTGAGCTTTTAAGAGGACATATTCTAAATAGAAAGGTTATTTAAAACTTCCCTTCCGCACAATGTTACTGGTATATTATTGTCACAGGAACCTTAATCTCAGATTTCCTGATTTTTATTGGTATAAAATTACAGCCATTAATTATGGATATGCCAGAAGTAACTTTTTTTTTCTTTTTACTTTCTGTAAATTATCTTCTTTAAGGAAAGTCTCTTGATTGGAAAACAAGGTTCTGTGCTCTAAAACTGGATGGTGGTATAGGGGGGAAGCAAACTAAGGCCGATGACTAGGCTTATTGACCATAGGAACCATCATTTTTTTAACTTGAAGGGCATAATGCAGTTATCCATGTGTACGCATTTAGCGCTGCTTGAAATAACTAATGTGTCCAAGACACTCAAGTGTGACACGGGGCTCTCAGGTGTGGCACAGGACCTACAGAGACCTGTGACCTCCTAGATCAGCATCTAGAGGTTAAGAGGGTTACCACCAGGCATCCCAAATGGCACTAGCAATCTGTGGAAAATCAAATTGAGTTACAAGTCTTGGGTATTTGCATGGACTCAATTGCAGGAGGGAGCTTTAAAACTAGAATGTAAAGTGTTTGTGACTAAATAGAGCTTATTCTGCACTTGATGTGAAAATCTGTTCTTTGGTACAATTAAATGTATTAGTAAGAAATTAGCAAGAAAGAAGTTAGTATTTGCTACCCTAGAAATTAGTATTTGCTATATCAGATCTATGACCTGAAAGGTTCCATTATCATTAATCTGCCAGTCTATACATATCTTGCATTTATATTTTGGTGCTTCAAAGAAAGCTCCAAAATAATTGTTAAAATCAGGGTGCTCATGACACAGCTGACCTTATTTTCCCACTATGAATCCAGCTTGTAAATTACATCTAATTTCATATAATACTGATATAATACAGAATTTAAAGCTTAAAAAAAAAATGTTCATGAGCTATAATAATTGTCTAGAATGGTGCAGTGAAGGTGTTTCACAGAAGTAGATCGCCCTGGTTTTCAGAATAAAGGCAAATTAATTGCATATCATTCACCTATATAATGTAAGAGAGCAGCATTAATAATACTCATGAGATAACTTGTCTAAAGTCAATGTAGCACCACAGTATTACTTCATCAGAAAATGTTTATTGAGTGATCTTGGCCCAGAATCAATTTAATTTGAGCTTCAAGAACTTCTTCTCTGCAGCATGGAGTGCTGTGCTCTCTTCCGGATTTATTTTAGGTTTATTGCTATATTCTCACTAGCTTGGTGCTTTTGTCTTGTGTTCTGGCAATATGGCAAAACAGAAGCGTCCTTTAGAAAAATGTATAGGAATGGAAATTTTTTTCAAAATTGCGTGCTCAGAGTTAGACGTCTAAATTCATATAGCAGAAGAGGAAACTATAAATTCTTGATATCTTAAAGAGAAATCTATCTCTTATCAATCATCTGATCCAAGCCTATTTCTATATTAGTACTTCCTATACAGCAGTGTCAATTTTGCATATAGGTTCTATCACTTTCTGAATTCATTACTTGACATTAAATCACCGTTATTGAAAATAACCTTTAAGCTTTTCAGAACTACATAATCTCTCTATTCTGAAAGGTTTTTGTCATCCTTCAGCGTATGCTTTGTGTGATTTTGATGAAGTGGGGTTCACACAGTCCCACAGCTCACTAATGAAAATAGATAGCACAGAACCCAGTGCCAATTCCTCTGAGGTCCCAGTTAATGTATTGCTCCCTATTTGGAAGCTGTACAGCTGCTACTTACTTGCTTCACGATCCACCAGCCATTTTTTATGTCTGCTATGGTATTTTTACCAACACAGTAGTTCTTTAGTCAGCAGCTGTGCAATGACTGGTTTTGGTGCAGAGACAGACATAGTGTTCCTTTCAACTAACACAGAAAATCCTTCAGCTCCAGCTAATTCATTTTTAGTTATTGACTTCTTTACCTAATTGACCATTTGGAATGTTTTTTTAATACCTTACCAATAAATATCCTTCTTAATTTTTTCTTTAATTTTCTGGATCTGGAAGCTACGTGAGCAAATTGGTAATTTTGAATGGCTTTCTGATGATAGATCTTCTGATCTTAGAAAATTAATACCAGAATAAAAAAATCCCATTTTTTCTCCATTTCTATTTTCGGCAGAGAAAGTCAGGCTAACAGAAAATAGGAAGTTAGGAGCTACCTCGGGTAATTTGTCTCTTAAGTTGTAAAAACCACTCTTTGAAGAACGGCCCTAGTAAAGAGACGGTGCTCAAAGAAAGATTGTGCTCACATGATGTGCTGGTTTTGGCTGGGGTAGA
>NW_009205785.1:0-5595 GCF_000690835.1 Fulmarus glacialis | reverse complement strand
TTCTATGATTCTATGATTCTATGAAAGGGGCTTTCACCACTGAGTGCATCAAATTCTCAAAATATGAAGTAATATTGTAATAAACCAGTTTATATTATCATAATGGAAGGTTGGGGCCCAGAAATTATGATGGGCTGTACAGTGAAGAGCCCAACATCCTTTTTTTGAAGTAGGAGATTACAGAGCTTTGCAATTTAATGAAGATAGCATGATTAATTTTGTTACGAAATTTTGGTTATGAACTGCTGCTCGGTTCATTGCAGATATTTGCACTATAATATCATGGTGCGTGCACACGCACACACAGCATTATTGAGAATACGAAGTCAAGAACTCAATAACTATTAAATGGAAGAATTTAAATTATCTGTGCAAATATAATTAGTCACTTTAAGTATGTAACAGAGAACAATACTGCAGAGGAAAGAGAAAGATTCAGAGCTGTATCTCTATAGACCTTTTCCTTGTTTTACTGTGTCTCCTGCCAACTCGGTCTCTGTTTCACTGCCCTGAGAAGGACACGGACAGACTGAAGAGCCTGCTGGGGTCTTTTATGTTTACGTTTTCCTGGGAATTCTGCTTTGTTTACAGCATACAATGAAAGGTGCTCAGTTAATGAGCACCCATTCAACATTTGGTTTTACAGTTAGTTTTCAGTGAGCAGTCCCATGCTTTATTTTAATTCACTCCATTCATGTCATTCTCTGAAGATACAAATAACGATTTCCTCATGATTTTTTCTGTGGCATTTTTCATTATATTATGTGAATGCTACACAAAATAATTATTTTCATATTTTGTGAAATGACAGGCTGGTATTCTTTTCCCATTTTACAAATGTCATGAACAGGCAAACATATTAAGTTTTTTAAAATATCCCTGAGTTTTGGATGTCCATTTTGAAATATTTCTCACCTGCTTTCTTTCTCAGATATTTTGCATTACAGAAAGACTCAAAACATGGCTGGCACCAAAAAGAAACTGTGTGGCACTCTTATAGTTATGAGCCCTTCTCCATGTGAAAACATTCAGTGGGCTTAAGCATAACCCTTTTCACTTCTTTCCTGCAGTTCTAAGAATATGCAGTCCCCATCTACCATCTGTGTTAACATGTAAAGAAGATTTTTACAGTGTTCGTTTATTCCCTTCCACATTTAAATCTGTGGTGCACAGGAGGAACGGTACATTGGGCTTGGGGAAAACAAAGGCTGGGATGCTCTGACCTGCAGCCTTTTTTTACAAAGACCTACTCTTCCCTATGGCTTAAGTACATCGGGAGCTATGTATGAGGCTGGGTCTTTTGTTTTTAATTTTAGGTGGGTTTTATTTTCTTGTAAAAATTATGGCCAGAATTTCCTAGAATGTGTGTCCTGGAGAAATTCTCATAACAGAATGATTTACTGAAATTAATTTATTCCAAGGGAGTAGAACTTCCACCGTGTGAGACATCAAACCATCTTCTTCTTTTTTCTATAACTTTGATTTACAGGCTTTGAGCTAAATTTTTAAGACATGGATCTGTAATATTAACTTATAAAAATGAACACTGGGGCACAAAAAAGAAATCTGTATTCAGCAATTATCTGGAATCAGTAGGAACTGAAGGTATTGCCACCAAAATCAGACCATCAGGTCTTGGAAACTGAATTCTGTGATCTTTAAATCATTTGGAGCAACAGAAGCTCTCGAAAGCAAATGTATACTGCAATTCCAAATCTTAAATATTTCAATAAATATAAGAAAGAGTTCAAATATGTACACATGCAGCTCCCCCACTAGACATAAATTCTTCTCGTCATTATTGTTCCCTTTGCAATTTGACATATGGTGTTGAAACAATAAGGCAAACAATTGATTATTATTAGATAATCACACACCTGGGAGACTTCAAGGCACAGGATGTAACCAGCCTGTCAGAACCACAGGGGTATGATAATTTTTCAGTTATATGTAATCATGCAATTTCTTTAAATTTTACTACTGTGATAAATAACTTTCAGTGTGAATAGAGCTGCCAGTTAATGTCACAATATTTCACCTGCAAGACTTGCAGAGACTAATGCACTTCTATGAAAACCTTAAAAGCTATTATAATTAGAAGGCTGATTCAGTCTAACATTCATAATCTGCATCTGACAGTCTCCCTGAAGTCATAGCATTTGCAGTGCCCCTCCCCAGCAGAGGCAGAACTAGAGCAGTGGGTATCAAGTGGCCAAGATTTATGTATTTACCTTATTGATAAAGAGTGGGTGGGAAAATTGGGGAGTTAATTTGCATCTATGCCCAAGTTTTACTCTATTTTTCCAGTAACATTAAGGGAATTTTTGCTGTCACTCAATATAAATGTTGAATATTAAATTCTGTCATAAAATAGACCTTGAATAGAAAAGAAGGAAAAAAGTTGTGATACTATTATATTTATAATTTTTAGAAATAGGTGTACTTTATGCATTGTATAGCTTTTAGTTAATAATAGTTTGTATTACTATTAGTGAAAATGAATGTAGAGATGAAGGTAAAGAACATAAAGAGTAAGGTGCTACACAGAGCTTCATAGAGCACAGCAGAGGCTACCGAGTAACAGGGAGTGGCTGATATGGTTCCAGCTAAGCTAGGAATAATGGTGAGGACAAGATAATCTAGGTGGCATTGGACCCAAGATAAAAAACAAGTAAAGCTGAACATCTCAGAACAGAAGATGAGGTTCACACATTTTAGGTTCTGGACTGTACTCTCAAGTGAAGGACGATAAAACAGACTCTGTGATCATGGTGAAGAAGGAATCTTAGCCTCTCAGTTTAATTCTGCAAATAAAGTCTTTGCATGAAGAAATACAGCAAATATCAAGTAGGTTTGGATGATTTACTTTGTGGATGACATTAATGGGTTAATTTTTGAAATTTTCTGTATATTCTCTGAAATTTTCTGTGTCTTCTAGCACTCATATTTAGAAAAAAGTTTGAAAGAAGGATTTGATATCTGGAAAGCATGCCCTACTATACTTGAGAATGTAACAAAAGTAGGCCCAAGAGACACTTAAGAAGTGTCTTTTGTATTGTCTACAGCTGTAAGAAGAGCTGATATTCATTAAGATGTCAGCAAAAGTGGTTGGAAGCTGAAGCTAGACAATTTTGACTAGAAATAAAAGGCTCATTTTTCAACAGAAGAGTACTAAACCAGTAAAGCTAGGCATACTTGGGCTCTCCATCTTTTGACATCTGCAGTCAGGAAGAAATATATTTCCAACACTTACTATGGCAACAAAGAAGTTCTGAGTTCATACGGGAGGTTCTCCAAACTGTGCTTTGCATAACAGTAAATAGAGAATATGACTACAGAAGCTGAAACAGTAATAGAGGCAACTGAATATTTAACTGATCTGAGGAGACCAATTGCAAGAGTTTTATGTAAAGCTAACAAAGATCTGGGCACTGCTGTGTCAAGAAACTGAAAGTTAATACACAAGGCTTAATTTTCTTGGGTAAGCTTTTGGTATGCAAATCAGCAATTTATATTCTCTTACTCAGACTGACAACTCAGGAAATATTTGAACTTGAATTTTTTACCCCTGCATATTATCAGCCTGAAGCCCTGTAGTCATTAAAAGGACATGTGGATGTTTTTCAATATTACATCTCTATGGATAGAACGTTTTCCTGACCATACAGATCTGTTCCATGGGCTGATACACACAGAGAGCAGCCTTCTGATGTTCAGCTCCAGGAGCAAGAAGAGAGTAGGCTTTATAGTTTCCGACATATGGATCCTGCTCCTGGACCTACGTGGATCATAAAAGACAATAAGAATTTTTCCAGTAAATTCTCAAATATAAAGCAGATGTCAGTTTGCCTCCATTTTTCTGACATAATTGCAATAGAAGGTACAAATTACAAAATTCTATAGAATTTTATTAGACATATAAGGTTCCAGGAAGGGTAATAAGAGACACTATCTTCCATATGAAAATTTCAACAACCTGACCTATTTTTCAAGAGAAGCAACTTTCCATACATCAGAAAGAAACTGGCAAAATCCTATTTGAAAATTAAGGTTTTGCATGAGGGGATATCTTTACCTTTTTCGTACTCATTTATGTAGAGAACAAAGAACAGACATTTCACTTATTACTCTTTGAAGGGCTGAAGACTGGTGACTTTACTACATTACCAAAGCAATTGTGTTCCAGGAGTGAATTATTTGAAAAACATTAAGTACAAAGAGGAGTTGCAAAAAAAAAAAAAAAAAAAAAAAAAAAAAGGAAGGTGAAGCCAAAAGAATGTCACTGTAAAATAGATTTTAAATTAATTAATGAGGGAAAAAACCTGCAAAGATGGGATGAGGGGAAGATTAGTGAATTAAGGAAAAAAATGAGAGGGCAAAAAACTGTTATCTGTGCATAAGATAAAAAGAGCAACTGCTTAGTTTCTTTTTGGTTTTTCCACTGGCATAAACCACTGTCTTCCTTCTTAACACTTGAAAATTAATAGCTTTCATTTTGAACGTACTGTTTTCATGTTTAAGAAATAACTCACCCAGTGACTTGGTGAGAAATACAGACTAAAACTACTGGAAGAAAAACCCGAGTGAAGTTTAAACACGTTCCACAAATTCATAGAAATATCAAAATGGAAGCCATGCTGTGAACTAACTTCTGCCACATGGGCTGATATGAAGATTTGCTGCAAATTAATTTATCGAAAGTTTCTGGAAAGCAAGTATCAACTCTTCACCCACAGAAGTCACCTGCACTGCTGCCTAGTTTGGGGTGGCCAGGACAAGAACTCGCCTGGTGGGACCTGTCCCACCACCCAAATGCCTTTGGGGTGGGGGTCCTGCCCCAGCCACATCAGGCCTGAGCCCCCACGGCCCCCAGAGAGCTGCCAGCACCCTGATAGTGGACTCAAAGCATGGGCTTGAATCTGAGATTTAAGAAAATCTATTTTCCCTGATGTTTGTCTCAGGCAGGAACACCAATATTGTTCCTCAGGAGAGTCATGCTTATGTGGCAAGGGAGTAAGTTACCTGTGTATGTCAGACATTTAGCTTTTGAAAAAGTTAACTTATTTTTCTCCTGGTTGATGACCATGTAATATCCCAGAACTCCCCTAAGAAATTTCATGTAGTGGTTGGCCACTTGTGGGATACAGATTACAGCACAGAGGATATAGCCGCATAATCTGTCTTCACTAGATAAGGAAACTGGGTTGATTTCACTCTTGATCACATTAGGAAGACAAAATCATTAGACCATGCTAGGTCACTGAGTCCCTGCTATTGCAAACCAACATGATTTATAATCCTTTTGCACAAGCTATTTGTTCTTCTGTATACGTCTGGGAAGTTACTACTCCGAAATGACACAAATCATAGAATCATAGAATCATGGAATAGTTTGGGTTGGAAGGGACCTTTAAAGGTCATCTGGTCCAACCCACCTGCCAAAGGCAGGCATATCTTCAACTAGATCAGGTTGCTCAGAGCCCCGTCCAACCTCACCTTGAATGTTTCCAGGCATGGGGCATCTACCACCTCTCTGGGAAACCTGTTCCAGTCTTTCACCACCCTTACTGTAAAAAATTTCTTCCATATATCTAG
>NW_009205784.1:0-10116 GCF_000690835.1 Fulmarus glacialis | reverse complement strand
ACCGCTTGTGACTGGCCGCCGATGGGATTTAACTCCATTCACTACAACTCTTTGGGCCCAGCCACCGGCCAGTTTTTTACCCAGCGAAGAGTAGTCCGTCCAAGCCATGAGCAGCCAGTTTCTCCAGGAGAACGCTGTGGGAAACGATGTCAAAGGCTTTACTAAAGTCTAGGTAGACAAAATCGACAGCCTTTCCCTCACCCACTAGATGGGTCACCTGGTCATAGAAGGAGATGAGTTAGTCAAGCAGGACCTGCCTTTCATAAGCTCATGCTGGCTGGGCCTGATCGCCTTGTTGTCTTGTACATGCCACGTGATGGCACTCAAGATGATCTGCTCCATAACCTTCCCTGGCACCGAGGTCAGACTGACAGGCCTGTAGTTCCCCGGATCCTCCTTCCGGCCCTTCTTGTAGATGGGCATGACATTTGCTAACCTCCGGTCAACCGGGACCTCCCCGGTTAGCCAGGACTGCTGTAAATGATTGATAGTGGCTTGGTGAGCACTTCCACCAGCTCCCTCATATGATTCTATCAGTCTGGATTTAGATCCCTGCCTGCTTAAGCCATGTCTAATCTTTTCATACCACATGTGGAGACTTTGTAAGTTATTACTTTGGCTCCTCAAGATGCTGTTAAAGCAGCTTGGTAGTAGAGAGAGAATAAAGAAATGCATCTATTGGTGGCATCTATATGGTGGCATTCCCGAAGCTTTTCACAAGAGAAGGTCTTTGAGTCTTACAAGAGTAGCTTTAAAGTTGTCCTGCTGGTGTAGTCATGATGATCTAGAAAAGGGAGGTTTGTAGAGAGAGGCAATATTTTTCATCAGACCAGTTACTGCAGTTGGAATAACACAGGGATGTATGCAAAGTGTAATACTGTATGTATGCTACGCAAACCGTCTTCAGATGGCACAGCTTCCAAGAATTTAACCTTAGGAGAGGGCTTAAAGACTTTGAGGTTGGCACCCAAAGGAAGATTTCTCTAACCATTTTACTGGGAACAGTACTGGGATCCTGAAATACAAATTCTCTTACCAGCACCATAGCTGGAATACAGCTTTATTCATTTAGTCTTTCATCAACAAATATTTGAGTTTAGTAAAACTAAGCATTATAAACTTACAGCTGTATCTCTTTCACTGTGGAATGTCTGAGAAGGGCTAGATAGATGAGAGGCTGGAGAGGAATGCACAGGAGCAAATCCCTTATTGCACGAGTTTCCCATATTATCTTCTGGTCCTTTCCATCTTCTGTTTCTGTCGTGTAAGACAGAAGGAATGGGGATGGCGTGGAGCTGGGAAGGCAGAGTAGATGTAGGGAGGAGGATGACTCTCTGATATCTCTTTAACTCAGCTATAGTTTGGCTGGCTGACATGAAAGCTCTTGCCTATAGGTAAATTACTGCTGTGGACATAAAAACATTCCTGATGTAAATGTATATACAAAGAAGCTAATGGTAAACAAACTTCCTTTGTTGGCTTGTCATTAGGGGTTTGCTCATGGAAAATGGAGAGCATGTTGGTCTGACAAGCTCTTACATGTTATTTTTATTTAGCATGTTAAGCAAATGTTTGGCCTTTCTAGAGAGCTTTCTGGATAGTATTTCTTCCTCTGTGCCAAGCATTGCCGTCTTTCCCGCTCATTTTGGAGCATTTTGTGAGGTTTGAAGTAGACTGTTATCGGGGGAACTGCTGCAATTCAATGGACAGATTTTCTTTGGCCAAGATCCAAACCTTGTCTTCCTGTTGTGGATATTAATAATGACAGAGTTGAGACCTTGTCACTCTTCTGCTGAATAGTGTAGGTAGTAAATTCGGAAACTAGGTTTCATAAGAGAATTGTGGTGAGGAACAGGACAAGGTTTTCTGTCTAAATGAAAAATTTCAGAATGAGTCTAACTCTGGAATAATTCCTAATAATTGTTAAAAGACTATTCCTGCTAATATTTTGGATTTTTGCTCAGCATTATGAGAATCTGTAGCTGATAAATATACAGACCTGTAGTCTCAGTCTGACTGAACTGAAAAGTTTTACTTTCTCATTGGTCTTAGTTCACACAAAACGCTCACATCAGGTGAGATGATTTTATGCTGCAGCTAACACACAAAATCAATTTAAGTCCATTTGTTTCTGCCATGCGTCTTCTGTATTACACAGTTGTTGTAGGACTTCAAGTTTTAACGTGTCTGGGGCAATGTACAAGTCTTTAGGGTGCCTGAGGGTGAAAGACATATCAGTAGGCTTTCTCAGGTCAGCTTCAGCTGGCACTTAAATACCTTATTGAAGTCTTATTATTAAGATTGGCTTCCCAGATTTATTTTGCACTTCATATCTTGTGAAGAGTATGCCTAAAATGTGCAGGCATTCCTCAGAAACCCCATTCCTAGAACAAACGGTGATTATAATGGGATGCACAGGGCTGTCAAGAGGATGTTCTGCATCAGCTCTTTCTTTCCACCATGAGTCCTGTAATCGCCATCCTGTGTCATTTCTGTCTGTAGCAGGCCGTGTCTACCCAAGTGAGATGTCCTGCTGGATGCTCACAGCTAGTGCTGTGGCTGAAAGGTTTTAGGAAGGGGCAGCATGCACGGCTTACACAGGGGTTTGCTTTTCATTTTCTTTGGGATTTTTGTTTTCTTTTCCTCCTTTCTCTTCTTTTAGAGAATTGGGGAGTGGGAAATTGAAGTCTTGTCTTTCTTTTTATTAAATGGAGAAGTTCTTCTTCTCTTACAATCCTGCTATAACTCCTCCTCCTGCAAAATGCAGACATGTGTGCCCATCCTTCCTCCTGTTGCTGAGGCTCAGGAGAGGCTGCCTGGGGGACTGCCAGGACCCTCAACTGCCCCATCTAAGTTAACTGAATTTGCTCTACTCTGCCGCTCAGTGTATTGTCCATACGCAAGCCCTAGTTGTACATTTGAGAAATTTAACTGTTAGAAACCCTGTGATGTCTGTCATATAGCTAGGTTTGAACACTTGGGGAAAGGTGGATTTATAAATTCTTTTGAGCCTTTAGAACAAGCTAGCTTTCAGCAGATCTGAATTAGGACTTAAATGAACTAGGACTTTGCAGGCAAGAAATAGCTCTTTCGCAACTGGTTCTTACTGTACCCGTCACGTAATATCTGCCTGAATACATTGCTTTGTGAAGTGAAACTCAAAAAGAGTGGGGAGAAGGATTAGCCAGTAGAATATATGAGAAGTGAATGATTTGCTGAGAACAGTCTTAGCTATTTTTTCCTCTTGTATTCTCAAGGAAAATCCTGTATTATAGTTATCAGGCTTACCAACTTTTATTTTGGACTGGCAAAGGAACATGTCATTTCTTTAAACAGAAATTTAACTAGAGGCTGCATGCCTGAAGGCTTGTCTTTTTTCCAACTGCATAAGCTGGTCTTACATTACTCCCTGAATACTTTGCTTTTGAAGTTCTTGTGTAAACATATCAGAAGCTATGCAGCTCTTTCTCGAAAGAGAACAGACCCTGAGGATTGCCATTAAACATAGATGACAATGGCAAATTCTAGGATGTGTGGTATAAAAGCCTTCCTATTGCTCTGCATGGCAAAGGACGTGTATTTATGGCTTTAAAACTGGGTATGGTGCTGATACTGGGGTGTGGTTATGCACAGAGGCATCGTATGCTCGTGCAGCATCCCAGTAGCTTCAGTGGAAATGTTTTGAGATCAGCGCCTAAACTTTCAACTCTTCAGCTTTAGTGAAGGTCCTGAATGCTTGTAGGGAAGAAGGGATGCTTCTTGATGATGCTCTGTAGTTTATAGTGATGAAAGAAATATAGGAGCATTTCATTTTTCCTAGTATGCCAGGTGGAGTATGTTTGTTTTTTTTTTTAAACAATTACGTTGAAAATGATCAGAAAACCACAATTAGAACAAATGTAAAGTCACAATATTTAAGCATTTGAAGAAGAGAGAATGGTGTAGCCTTCCAGTTATTGACCAGGTACAATATATGTGGAGCACCTTGATGTCTGGTGGGAACATTGTGATAAAATGTCTCCAGCCACTTCTGGTTCTGAGGCTGTACATGACATCTTTTAGATGAGAGAGCTTTAAGCTTAAGATGCAATTTCAGAATTTCTTGATATCTAGATATTTAAATAATACTACGAAGAACTTGTATTTCTGTAGTCAACTGTGAGCGCTTAGGTCTTTTGTGTAAGTGCTGTTTCTTATAGAGAAATGTGGAAAATGGAACAAAATAAATCTAAAGAAAACAGTTTTACTAAACAGAGGACATAATTATTTTATTTTCCAAGTACAATGTTTGGAACTCCATTGGGTTTCTGTAGTGCAAGGTCAAGCAAGATATGATGACGTGCATGACAACTTACCTATACAGGAAACTGTTCTTTTAAAATTTCAAAGGTTCTAAGATATAATAACTGCTATAAAAACATGGCTGGAAAATAGAATAGTAATAGGCAATTTTCGAAATGTAATGAGTTTAACAACAAATTGCGTAAAGAGTACTTGCTAGGATATATTAGTAAACTGTTTATGATCTTGCGGGGGGTGGCAATCAGGCACAGCAGCTGGAATGCCTGTGACAGTTCTGATCAACAGAATTTGGCATCGCGCTTCTGAAACACAAAAAATTTGTACAACTGCATGTCTCTAACCAGAAACAACACCCGTACTAGGTAACGGAATAAAGATTCCTTCGGGTTGGAAAGTGTCTCCTTGGAGAAAAAGTAATTGTTGTAAATCTAAAAGTACACTGCTAAAACCACATGTATTCTCTTTATCCAGAGGATTTGCTAGGAAGCTGTACATCCTGGTATGGAATATATACTAAATTCTGGCAGGAGGGATTGTTCCCAAACGTGCCTTTCAAACAGCTGGTCAGAGAAAGTGAAGCAGCTGCTTGCAACTCTTATCACCTGCAATCTTCTGGAGGAAAAAGTAAAAATGAAGATTCCTCTTCCTAGTAATCCAGTGATGAAGACAACCAGCTAGTTGGCCTGTGCTTACAAAGTCAGATAATTGGAGATACCAAGTGTTTTGAGCAATGATTTTGGATTTCTTGAAATTAATACTTAGTTGAGGTTGTGTAGGCTTGTTAGACCAAGATATTCTTCTGGCAGTGGGAATGAAAGCAAAACCATTCCTTACCCTGCTGAAGTGAGTGCTGCTTTTCTGTTTCACAATGTGGAGAGCCAAGACATGGATTGCGCTTCATCCAAACATGCATACGGCTGACTTGAAAGCTTCTCAGGGCACTAGTCCAGACTTACTTTAAAGTCATACCTTCACTGAGGAATCTTAATTCAGTTGAAATTATGCATATTGGAAATAAATTCTGTCCTCAAAAGCTGATAACGTTCTGGGAACAGAAACAGAATGGTTGCTGTTCAGGTTGAGGCACTCTGAGTGTTAGGATGGGCAGATGAAGGACTTGTTTCAAATGTGTATCTCCATCCAGTAAAATAAGTTATCTGTAAGTTTCCTCAATGATCCATTTGTTTAGTCTCAAGAAAACAAATGAACAGCAACAAATCTGGAGTAGGGTTTTTTTGAATTAAAAAACCAGACCCAACCAAACAGATTCATTATGAGAATAATGGCAAGTCTGGGCACTACTCCAAGCAGACATGTTCCCATACTTGAATAAATAGGCGACTTTCCTACAAAGTCTGACTTACTTGAGATTATCCTTGGGTTTTCCTGTTGCCAAACACGTGGTAGAACGAATCAGATGACTGTAATCAGAAAGCTATCAAGATTACTTTTGTTCAACTTCTTTAAATTATTTTGCCTGTGACCACGAAGGGAGAGGAGGCAAAGCGTTCTTCCATTGACATTTTCGGAAAAAGCATTGGTCTTCCACGGTGTCTCTCAAACAGCATTTGGAGCATCTGCTCCTAAAATCAAATCTAAGATCTGCATACTGCCACTTCTAGAGGTAGGCCTGCTGTTTCAACTAATCTGAATAAGAGTTTGGTGATCATTGAATGGAGTTTGCCAACACACTTAAACATAATCTCACTTTGTTATGGTGAAATCTTTACTGATTTGAGGCATTTTTTTCCTCCTTGACTTCCTCTTCTGTTTTTCAGTTTGGGGATTGTTTGTGCTGTTATTTCTATTAAAGGTTAAATTAGGGATTTACTTACATAGTCTTCAAGGTGGTGTTTGTTGCTTCTAGGTCAGAGCAGCCTGGGAGATGGACAGAAGCTGTAGAGCCTCGGATTTTTGTAACAGTTGTTTTTGGACAGGAATTACATGTAATCTACGTTAAAAACCTGCTTATTATGTAAAGGCTTTATGCAATTGAAAATGCAGCATTAAACTTCTGCGATTAAGAAAGTTGTCCTGAAATAGTCTTAGCATAGATGGAAAATGTGCTCATTAGCCACATTCCTATTCTTGCCCAACGTTCTCTTTAATTTTTCTGTAAACTTTTAACTTGCAATGGCTGCTATCACTACTTTTTTCTTACAATTGCTGTGTTGGTTAGAATTACCTATTAGTGAAGATTTATATAAATTTTCCTCTTTTTGTGATTTATTTACTTTCCCTATCCCGAGTTCTGAAACACTCTGAAGCTTTGCAAAAGTTGTACTGTTTCCCAAATAAACAATTTTTAGCTGCTGTAGCAGTCACAAAATAAAGTCCTGGTGACAGCGCTTGGTGCGAAAGAGTGATTTAATTGCAGCATTAAAATGAACAAATGCAGGGAAAACTATTGAGTGTGGCTGGTCTGAGTGCATTTGCCATTTATGCTGGTGCTGCTTCATAAATTGAAAATACATTATGTTTAATACAGGCTCTCCTGGGACTGTATAAGTTTACTGAATAAGTGCATCAAGTGATATGAAGAAAACAAATAGTAGACTGTAAGAGTCTTGTCTCTTCCTCCACTGTTTTTCTGTTCCCCTGGTGCACTCTGCCTACTTGTAAAAGTCTCTCAGAAATGAAGGTTTAGGTAAGCTTATTTTGAACAATATATAGAGAATAAAATCTAATAATTAATTTCTAGATCAGTCAACTAAAATGTTTTAAACGTAGTCCAATGTAGCTTGTCTAGTCAGGTTAACGATTTGTCACATAATTTATAGCTACTTGTGGAATTTTTGTTCTTGCTAAATAGAAAACATTTATCTTTGCCTTTTGGCTTCTTAGTATTTTCACTGGAAGAAGAAAAAAAAACCCTTGTGTGCTTTTGCAGTTTGTGTATTGGAAAATAATGTGTTCTCAATCACTGTTACAGTGTTTCTCTTCCTGTCTTTTTAATAGCATCTTCCTCCCACCCCCCGTGATTTGCATTCTCTCTCCCCACCACAACCACCACTAGTGTCTTAAAACTCATGGCATGCCTTGATATTTTAAGTCATTTTTAAAGTCATTTCAGCATCTTATCAGTATGTCAAGAACTGGCATATTTGCAAATTGCTGTAGTCAATTCGTAAAGCACATAAACTGCGTAAAAGTTTGCTTCGGCATATATTTAGAGCTCTCCAGTTAATTAATCTTAAATTACGTTTTCACTGTGGTTTGGCACATACTTGAAACAAGCACAAGGCAACTGCTAAAGATGGAAACCTGAAATACTTGTAATTATTGCACCTTATGTACAAATTAATTCCTTTATTGTGTAGAACTGACATTTTCCCTGTCACTTTATCCTCCTTAGGAGGCAGACTTTGAAAAGAAATAATGACTGTATAAATTAAAATTTACAGTTCTGTCTGGTTAGTGTGGGTGTCATGCTAGACATAATTCCTTATGAAGTGTGGTGTCCGTTACGGAAATCGTCATTGTATCCTTTCTCAAGCGTAGGAAGGGATTTTATAATCTGCTAGAATGCCAAATGCTTTTAACTAGAATTGAATGTGGTCCACTATTCATAAATCATAATCATGCATGCATGTGGGTGTCTTATCATTAAACTCTTATGTCTGTGTGAGAAGTGTGGGAGGTAATAAAAGCTTGGGACGTAATAGTTGATATATTGTACATTTGCTTTTTCAAATTTGTTCTGAATGTATTTTGGAGTCCTTTAGTTCACATCTTCCTCAAAGAAATTAATGCTGTGTTTGGTTAAAGGGTTATTAATTAAGCAGTACCGTGGTTTGGTTCGTTTTTCTCTTTTGGGCTTGTACCAAATGGTGATTAAAAACTAGTTAATGAGGTCCATAGGCTCTGCTCGAGTACGTAAGGCATGTTTACACAAAGTCATACTGATTTTAGGTATTTGAGTTAGAACCGAGGTTTTTACTGCAATAACTACATCAGGCATTCCTTATTGTGGAGGCAGGTGTTTCTATAGCTGCTTATGCTTTTCTTAAATGCATAAACTCAAGCAAGAGAAACTTGGCTTAACTGTAATTATATCTATAGTGAGGATTCCTGGACATGAAATGAATATGAACAGTAAAAAGTAAAGATGTGCATTGCTTCAGTTATACAGCTGAAGCTCTGTAGTCCAGATACAAATAAATGCTGAGAATCAATGCTTGACGTGGATATTGAGTCTTCTGGGACAATCTGAAAACGCCACATGTCTTAAAAATGAAATTACATAGTTCTGAATCGTTATCTGGCATGCTATTGCAACAGTGCTAGCCAGCTGTAGAAATGGTGCTGGTATAGCTGCAGCAGTCGGATGGCTGGAGCATAAATAAATTGTGCTTGGCCAACTGTGTTGCCTTTGCAATGGTAAAATGATAAAGCTTGCAGATGCAGGAAGAGTGGTTGAAGTTGTCTACCTGGCTTTACTAAGGCTTGTGATGGTCTCCCATAGCATCTTTGAATGGGGTGTTATGGTCTAGGTGGGTGGACTACTATGTGGGTGAGACACTGGCTTGAAGAGTGGTGGTTTGTCCCCCCTCCACCATTCAGTTATGTTTCTGTCTCCCACCATCAGAACATCTAAATGTCTTCCAGTGTTTTCACTTTAACCAGCCTCACATCAAAGAGGCCTGGGGGAAAGAATGGTTGTACTCAAGAGATCTGAACATTGATCACTTTGCCTTTTGGATGACCGTAAGGTTTGAGCTGACACTTTCAGGGGATTATCCATAATGGTTCTGAGATTTCTTTCTTGAATGGAAATAGTTAATTTAGAATTTGCAATGACGTGTAGCTTCTCCTGACCCTTCATTTGAAGACTATTTCTTCAGAGGCAGCCTCCTGTTGAGCCTTAATCTGATTGAAGATGACCTGATGCCGAAAGAGGCTGAGCGGGGACACCACAGCAGTTGCTCCTTCCACTGGTCTTACACCATCAGCAGATCTGATGCGTCCAGAGTGTGTTGGAAAATGCACCCAACATACTTGATTGAGCTCATCTGCTAGAACCTGGCCTTCTCGGAGTGCTCCCTTAATGCCTCCATTGCTTTTTGGCCTCTCTGAGGAGCTGTCTACTTCAGATTGTTCAAAAAAGCTTTTACTGTTAATTTTTATACCTTTAGCAAGCTGTTCCTTAGTTATTTTTGGCTTGACTCAATATGGCTTAGTGTTGAACTTGCCAAAGCTTATGTACCTTTTTCTTTCCCAATTTGGAAAGGCTTAATCTTTTTATATTTAATAGTCTCTTTCCTCTGCAGTTGAGCCACGGTGCTTTTTTGTTCTGTTTGGGTATCTGGTATACATCCTCTCTGAGCCCTTAATGCAGTGGCTTTAAGTTGTCTTACTGCCATCTACAAGCAATTCATAAGCTGAGCCTGTTTTCTTACCTGTTTCTTAATCTTTTGGGTAAATGCTTTGTCAACGCTGAGCTTGCTAACTAGCAAAATTAATTTCACTTTCATAAGATACTTGGAAATGGGAAGAAGCCTCTGAACGCTTTATAGTTAACGGACTTCAATTAAGAATGCTTGAGGAAATACCTATGTGGGAGGTTGGTGAGGGTTTTGGTTTTTAGGAAGAAAATCAGATCATGACCTTGAGCAATGATTTTCCTTGTCTGAAAGGGAAGGGAAAGTAGAGTTGTGGGAGGTTTTAGCGGAGTTTACTCTGGAAGGAAAATCTGGGTCAAATTAATTCGGCCAAGAATGGGAGATGTTTTTAGGCACCACAGCAGTTGACAGTTGTTTGATACCCTCTAGTTTTGTGTGTATGTATATTTATATAATAGAAAAACTATATAAT
>NW_009205783.1:12070-50852 GCF_000690835.1 Fulmarus glacialis | reverse complement strand
ATGAATGTGAGGAGGGTGGAGAGCATCTCGGCGCAGCTGGAGGAGGCCAGCTCCACAGGCGGTAGGACGCGAGCGGCGTGGGGGCGCGGGGTTTTTCTTCTTAGTTATTTTGGGGTCTCGCCCCCCACCTTTAAGCAGCAAGTCTTGCAACTTGGCGTGGGGCGGGGTAGCTGCCTGCTTGCATGAGGTAAACGCACCTGTGCTGTCTTGGAAAAATGTGTGTGTGTCTATGGGGACAGTAAGCAAAGGCTTAATGCCTGGGATCTCGAGCTAAGAAACGTTCAAGGCTTTGCGAAGCCCGCTGTAAGATGCCTGCTGTGACCCAACTGGTACTTTTGCCTTCGCTGAAATGTCCTGGGACTGGTTACAAACCTCCCAGGTGCATCATGCACATCCTCTCTGGTTACTAACTCCCAGGGGGTAATTTTGATCAGTCCCACTTATACCTCCTTGCTTTGATCTCCCTTGTACCTTCTTGATGCCCAAGTAGCTACTATTTGATGGAGACCAGCTGCTTCTGGCAAGCCAAAGGCTACCTGGTGCCTTTCTCTTCCCTGTATTGCAATTTGCAGTTGCATATTCACCTCAGAAAGGTTACAAAATAACTTGCATTTTAGGGAGGAGAAAAGCATGCTTTGCTGTCCTCCACAGTGACTGTGACTGCTGGAGTGTTAGAGTTTTCTCCCAGCATGTGTAGGAAACAGAGTTATGTAGAAATGAAGCTGCTTGGGTGCAATCTGTGTAACATGCTGCTGCTGAGAAAGGTGCCCAGCTCAAGGTAAGGTGGTTAAGCAGATGATGGTTGGAGAGTTAATAAAAAACTTTGCAAAATAGCCAATCAAAAATAGGGAAAAGTTGTTTTCTAAGAAAAGATGGAAAACTATTCATGTTTCCTGCTGTGTTGTTAGATTTCTCACAAACTGTGTGATGCCAGTGTAGAATAACAGCCTTGCCAAGAAGTTGCTTGAAAGATGCAGTGGAGTCCCACCGTTTGCTTGATTTCTGATGCTTCAGAATAGTCTTTTTGCTTGCCTGAAGAGGCTCACAGCCATGTGTCCTCTGTTGGATTGTACTAGCTTTTTCTCTTTTCTTTATGTGCCAGCTTTTCTCATGTGTTAGGGCTTGTAGCCTTTCAGATAGGATATTAGATCATTTGCTTTGGAGATAGGGAACTTTTGTAATTGAGTATGCAATTAGTTTTAGGCTATCGGCTCAATTGTTAATCCATCTTTGCATTTTCTTAAAGCTTCAGGAAAAAAAAATGCATACTTAGTCATTATGATTATCCAACAAGGGACTCAGCCACCAAAGTGATGTTGTGATACTTCTCACTGCTTTTCAGATCCCAGCCCCACCAAGTTATAATTAAGACTTTTCCCTCCACATACCACTGTCAGCCTTACAGCTCTAGTCTGTTAGAGATCTGAAAGTCACCTGTTTTTCCATAACACATACATCATCAGTGACAAACACCGGGCAGGCTCTTAGCTGCACCTCTGCAACCACCATGCAGGACTGTTTGGGCTAAACAAAACTAAGGTCATAATTTAGACACAGTGGATTTGCACAGCTGCTATTGAGGAATAATTTGGTTTATGGATCATTACTATAGGTGTTGAAGCATAAAGAGAGTTTGCAGCTTAACATTTCATCTTACAGGTATAGTTAGCAGTAATGGGAAAGTGTCTATATGAAAACTGGGGAAGTATGATCTGAATCCATGTCATACGACTAATATGAAATACCAAGATGATATTTTTACCGAAAATGTTTTCAGTTGAACTGTATGTTAGGTGTGTGTTCCATTTTGATTCTGTTGATATGCATGCCTTGTAGCTCTTAGAAATTAATGACAGCTTTAATTAATTTGAAGCTTGTAATGGTGAGAAGTAGTAAGATATACTTTTGCACTGTTTTAGAATAAAAAGCAAAATCTAGCTGAAATATGAGTTACTGTAGGAAAAACATCTCTCAAAAATAAGTTCTTATGCCAGAAATGGAAAAGGGAAAGATAAAAATGACAAAGCTAAAAGAAAATACCTCCTTTCTTTTGGAGAATGACATACATTAGACCACCACTTAACTTAAATCTCATCACTAGCTTGATTTTTGTTTAAGCAAGTACCTAGCTTCACTGCTCAGGGCTTCCTCCTTATGTGAGAGAGCACATGTATGTTCATCTTCCCCAAATTTTGGCCCTGTTTCATCTAAACTTCCCTTTCCACCCTTCTCTTCTCTAGCTGTCTTCCTCCAGACTCCCCAAGTTTTCAACTAATTTTCAGTACCATCAGCATTTCTGAATGTACCTGTCTGTTGGTTACTTAATGAGGAAGCATTCAGTAGATTAGTTCTCATTATTTCTCTTCAAATACAACCAATGTTTAAAATGTTACTTATTTTTAAATGGTATTTAATGGTAAACTTATTTTAAAATGCCTGCAGTAGAGTTGTTACAGGGATTTGATGGCAGTGCATGAGAGTCAGAAAATGAAATGAACAGAAGTGCAACTGTTCCTCCATTGCATTTTTCCAAGAGAAATAAAACCCAATAATACACTAGCAGCTTAAATTATGAAAATTATTACTGACAAAGGAAACATTTTGTACCTTTTAACAAGTAATGACTCTCTTCAGCTGCTCTGCCCCTTACATTTACTGTATTGCAACTTGCAGGACATCTTTTACATTCAAGGTAATGTCAGCTGGAGCATCACTGAGTGTTGTTGAAGTAACAAAATACTTCCTCTTCTACATACTGAACCATTGTAAGGCTCATCCTTCTGCCCCATGAAACAGTCTTTATCAACGTCTTATCTGTGAGGAAGTTGTATTTGTGCTAGTAATAGCCAAAACTCATCTGCTACTAGGTAAAGGCATGAAGGGTCTTGGCAAAACCAGAAGAGCAGAGGGAGATGATCAGAAAAAGTTTGTGTGGGTAAGAATAAGTTTAACCACAAGGTGCTCTGAGTTCAATATCTGTGGCAAACTTAAGCTGTTGGGAATACTAATACCAATGAGACACTAGCACAGCAACTGGTTGCTTTGCTTTAGGGTATCATGAATTCAGAATGGGGATTGTGCTGACCAATATACCCTTCTTTATTCAAACAATAGAAATCTTTAAAAAAAGTCACGAAGTAATTTATGACAAGTTTTGAAGATTTTCTATGACTAGACAGGGCAGTCACAAATTCTGTATGACAAGAAAGAGGCTGTCATTTCTGCATTATGTGCAGAAGATGGACAAAATAGTACTATTAAAAAGTGTTTATCCAACTTTAAGTTCACTTAGAGCTTGGTATTCTCTGCCATACTTCTGAGAGATCCTTGTGCAATAGCGTGCACTTTTGCTTTGAATGAATGGCTTGCTCTTGTTGCTTGAGGCTTTCTTAGAAGACAAAGGAAGGCGTGCTACAAGGACAAGAAACTACATACAGGCAAAGCTGAAAATAAGAATTTAGGAAAAGGGATAGTAATAAAAATTACAAAAGTGAGGAAAAAAAGCACTGGAAAAAAATTGCAGGAAAAAAGATGAGGTGGGAGGAGGGGAATGCGGAAGCAGCTTCTTATACACCTTGAGATACAACTGATACTAAGCAAAAGTGTGTCCTATTGAGGGATACCGGAATAGGGAGGTATGCATTGGACTAATTCCTTTATAACCCAGATGGGATTCATCTGACACGATGAAAAACAGGCAGTGACTCTTCAGGTGGCTTCCACCAATACTCGTATCAGCGTGAAAGCTTTGATTTGTCTAGGAGCTCCATCCATAGGACGTGCTGTCAGCCAAGAGTCAGTGTCACTTTTTCTGCTGATGATCTGTTGTCCCTAAATACTCTTCATGTCTTCTTAGATATGAGAGACCTTCTAGGCATTTTATCTTGTGCACCTGTATCTTCTCTGGATCCTCTCTCTCTGCCTGAGCCTTCCGTAACACAGATATTTTCTCGTTGTAGGAAACACAATCAGCTAGAAATGCTGCTTCCAAATGCCACATGTTTCTGTGAAAGCTGCAAATACACAAGGGAAGAAATAAATTAAATGGACTCATGATCTAATAAAGGCGCTATCTGTATAATGCACATGCAAATAGATGCAAATATTTTAAGTGTAAAATATACATCCTGCTTCTGCAGGATGGAGGAAATAACTGAAGTTTTGAGAGAACTGACTATGGTGTAAGCCTCTGTGTAAAATTTGGTCTCTGCCTCCATCTCCAATTCCTGTATTCAGTGAGCACGTGAAGCAGGAATTATATGCAAAATTCTAGTATAGAGAGTCATATTTGATATGAATGCTGAAAATACCTTGGCTTCCCACCAATATTAATTTTATAGGTTTTGCACAAAATACAGCTTTCTTTTTCATTATTCTTTGTTTCAAAGTCACTACCAGTGCTCAGAGAGTTGATACAAATAACCAAACATCTGGACAAGTTTCAAGTATATTGGGCTTAGAGAACTGACTCTTTCCAGGTGTTTTTAGACTTTATGAAATACACAGAGGCAGATATGGTATCTAGCAGTTAATATAGCCATAAGAAGAGAGGTAGCTAGCATGTGTCATGGAAAGCTTTCAGAGTGTATCAGATAAGCATTTAGGTCTCGTGCTTTGGGTTGGAGCTGAATATTTGATCTGTGCAGCATTCAGCTGTAATCTATCCCATCTCAGCCATTCAGTTTGCCATTGTGATTTATTCGGAATCTTTGGCACTTGAAAAAGAAAGTATCTAAAAATAAAACTATGCCTGATTGCTTCACTATTTCATAGATACGTGCATTCTTGCCATTCTTGTCCTACTATCCTTCCCCCCACAATTCTGCTTGTCCTCTCTTGCAAGTACCGAAATAGACTGTATTCAAAATCTTGCTTGCCAAATGAACGCTTGCCATTTATTGTCTCCTATTAGCAGAGGCCGTTACTCCTATCTGAGATGAGAGAGAAAACACTGGCACAAGGTTCTGGACTGGGCCAGGAGCCAAATCTTTTTTTCAGTAGTTGTAGTCAATATGGTCTGAACCAAGTAGGATTCTCTTATTTATTAGCACACACTTTAATTAATAGGCTTGGGCCTATTCTGGAGCATAAGGAGTGCAGATATAAAAACCTTTCTTTGGAGCACAGCATGGTGGCACAGCTGGAGATGGTTAATAGTGAGGTTAATGGGCTAGTTTGGACATTATGTCTCCATGATGTTTGGCCTGAACTATAATGTGTGGTTGTGTCAAAAGTAAGTGGACAAAAGATTGACATAGGTGCTATTTTTTTGGTAATAGTTGTCCCTTCAGAATCCAGTTTTCTCTGGCAAGGTCTTTGCTTGCTGTTGCTTTGGTGGCTAGGCAGTATTTGGCCCCGATTTCCCACTGAGTACACCAGCTGGAATGTGGAAGTGAAAATGTAAGGAATGTATATTTTTTTGGAGTCTATGGAACTATGGAAAGCATGGAATCCAATTATTTTGTCATGTTCTTAATTATTATTTTGTAATTGTATTACAGGAGTCTTGGTATCATATAGAACATAGTTTGTTTTTTTCCTCTTCATTTTCCATTCTTGTACTCTACAGGAGAGATCAGTTCTGTGTTATTGCCTTCATGTAAGCAGCGGCAGAGGAGGCTGGGCTCTTGACTTGCTGCTATGAATTTGGAAGATCTGTGGACAATATAAACTGGCAGCAGTTTAAAATATGTGGTTGGGCTGAAAGTATATTGAATCCATTCACCTCTAAGAATAAACCCAAACACGGAATAAAAGCTGTAGGTCTGAACACATACTGTGTTATTTCCGGCAGCGTAGCAGAGACTTAATATGGTATTAAAAGGAGCTTTCTGTCAGAGGTCTGAAAATAAATATAGTGTTGCTCTTTTATATTCTTTTTTACCTATAAAACAAATTTCTTTAGAGATACAGTTTATAGTTGTGATCCCCTTGTTTATAATTTATGCTGCAGCAACACAAACAGTGGCATGAATGTCACAGATGCTATGTGTCCGCTGGAGAAACGAACTACAGGTGGAAGGCATGATAATAGGGAATTTTTAACTATAAATATTTTGCCCTGTTAAGAACAATGATTCACGTTAAAATGTTTGGATTTTATTATAGGAGAAAATATCTTTATTTGTAGGCCAGATATTTTCACCAAATAAAGCGTAAACTCAGAAGCTTCCCTGAGCACAGTGAAATGTCTAGCACTATACAGCACATTGTATCAGTGTTCCCCCAAATGACTAAGTGGTGACAGCATAGACGTGGTTATACAAAATTAAAGGCTTTGAATGTCCTAAGACATAGACTGCAAGGTGGTTGCTCTATTTCATGCAGTCAGTAAGAAAGGATTTGCTATTTTAATGATAGCAAAAAAGACCAATTTTACTGATACATTGTCGTGTTCTCACAGTTTTCAGTTACCTTTCCATCAGAGAGAATTTTTGTGAGTATCACTATAGTCATTAGGCTTTAGTATAACAAATCTTTTTCTTATTTTTCAATCAAAGTTTACTTTTGTTAATAATCCAGAAGAAACATTTAGGATTTATTAGAAAGATAAGCAGTAGCCATGAATTGTCGTGATGGGTCTGATTCTTCACAGTGCAGTTTTTTTTTAATCCTTGCCCAAAGTGGGAACAACCAGAACAGCACTTCATCACAGTAACTCATTTGACTATCGTCACTGTTCCTATAAACCCTTTGATACCTATGGGAATAGTTGCAATAAATAAGGTTTTTGGCCCTAATACTTGTGAAAATCAGGAGAACGCTGAACCTGGAACTGAAACACAGATCAAGTTTATGTGATTCCATGTAAAGGAAGGAAACCGCTGTGCTGGAAATACTTAGCAGTAATTAAAAGTTTTATAGCTTTGGTATATCTTGAAATAAAGTCAAACGACCAAAACCTTTTATTGAGTCACTCATCTACATGCTTTATAGTAAAATGAAAAGCACATCTAGGCATCCCTTCTCCTGTATCTTAATATCTGCATCATACAATAACTGGGGGGCTTCCCTAATTTGTGCCACCTGGCTAGTGTTGCCAAAGGTGCACTCGCTGTCTGGGCGTTGCAGTAATGTACTGTCTTCTGGCTATTTTTCCTTGCCATGTAAGGACTGCAGTGGGAAATGCTGAAGCTAGTCATGCTGGTACTTTGCTAATTGAGGACTTCTTGGGTCAAATCCTTAACATGTTTTTTTGTTAGGAAATTCTGCTTTCTGTACACTCTCACAGAAGTGTTTCTGGTAATCTGTACCAATTGATTTCCAAATCCTTGAACAGTTTTACTAAACAGAGAAGAAACAATATGATTCAGATGAAATCATTGAGTCACTGCAGACATGGAGTCTGCAGTATTGACAAGTATCCCTGTTCGTGTATAAAAAGCAATAATATTGATTTTTATTTATTTATTTTGTTGGTTGTGCTCCAAAACAGTCTTTAATTACTTAAAAGTTACTGTATATGTTCTGTTTTTTGCTTTTACTAATGCTATATTTTTTTGCTTTGTGTACTAATTTAAGGTAACACTTTCTGAACAAAGAAATTGCATTATATTCTTCATCACAAGCATTTATCAATAGAGTGTGGTTTAATCAGTGTTGAAGAACCTGTGGAAAAATTTACAAAACTTATGTAATTCTCACTTTAAAAATTAAATATAGTTATTTGACTTAGAATTTTTAATGATATTACAACGTATGTTATAATGAAAACATATTGAAAGACAACATTGTGCCAAACAAAAGGTAAACATAATATGATGAAAAGAAACTGTCCTAAATGAAGAACATCCTAAATACATGCAGTAAGTTGGAACAGAGTAAAAATACAGGATTTTTTTTTTTTTTTAATTTTAACATACTTACCTGATGCAATTTGAAAGGATGATCTTCTGAAAGTCACACTCTCTGTAACATCTGTCCGATACAAGCATTATTGCAACTGAACGTGGAGATTTGGAATTTTATAGCACGTAGAGATGTCTGTGTACATGCTAAGCACTATAAATTAACAATCTATGATGACATTTTCAAAATAACTGAACCAGTTCTACTATAAGGCTTTTTTGCATGAATGTTGCTGCTCATAGTTTCAAAGAACACCCTAGAAAGGATTGACCTTTTTTTGAGACAGACTGTTTTAGAGTGTGCCAAAGTGTGTTGTACCAACCACTCCTGGGTGTTTTGCTGCAGCAGGTGCCCCCTCCCTGTCCAGGCGCTGAGATGGGCCAGGGAAGGCCCCTGCACACACACACAAGTAGCACCAGCGCTGGGAGGGACATGCTGTGTATGTGCATGTGGTTTCCCAGTGCGGATGTGTGTTGGGAGACTGAAAAGCAGGCTATGGGATTGCAGTCCCTGCCTGAGCAGTTAAAAGAAAGGAGAGGAAAAAGATCAAGAAATGCCTTCTTGTGTGTGTGGCTTCAGTGCTACCTGAGCAAGCGGACTCTGCGATCAGCTGTTCTCTTACCTTTAGCTGGAGATAAATGAATCCCGTTTATCTTAAAATAAGTAGGAGAAAAATCCTTAAAGAATACTCTTTTGAAGCAATATAAAAGATGTATATCAAGCAGATCCAGCCATAGAATCACGTTTTGCTTCATTGCATGCTGGTGACAGTATGATAGGTGTTTCCTCAGATCACCATTGGTCTTGAGTTTTGACAATATAGCTGGTTTTAACCAGGTGACACCCAGATGTCCTTAATCACTCTGACTATTGACTTATATTCTACTGCTCAGCAAGTGAATGGTACCCTACATATCTAATGATTGACTCTTTCTATTCTATGTATCCTTTTCCATGTTGATTTATGGACATTTGAGGTTATTTTGTTGTGTTTTGAGATGCAACATTATAAAAAGTATCACATGTTGTAATGCTGTCTATAGAGAAAGATAAATCTAGACTGTTTCTCTGGAGTATTGTGTGCTGGCAGCATCTACCTGCTGGTAACTGAAACAAGTACACAATAAAGTTCATTGTTATTTTTAAAAAGATGCTGTAATTGAATACATACACACACTGACTCTTAGGTGGTGCCCTGATTTCTTCACAGCCAGGGTCTGCAGTCTACCAAATCTAAGATGCTGAAGAAAAAACTATAATAAAGTAGATACACCTGCAAGTTGTGAGAGTATGCAGTATGATTAAGATACAGAGAATTTCATGCTGCTGTTTCAGTAACTAGGTCTACTTTATATACTATGTCATTCTTCAATCTTTGTGTTGGTAATGAGGTGGGGTTTTCCTCTTTTGCTTTCTGGAATATGCCACATAGTGCTATCATCTTCCCAGCCTACTGTCCCGAATAGGGAAAATGAGAGAACTACCTCTGTGGCTAGGACCTATCAACCCACTTCGTTGTTTGCTTCAAAGCCATTGATTTCACTCTGTGTCTGTAGGACTTCGCATTTGTTTCCTTACCTGGGAAACAGGGGAAAGAAGAGGTCAAATAGCAGGATGGGTTTGGTAAATGGGTGAAAGGTTTTGCCCTTTCAGCCTTACATTACATGGTAATGAAGATCGTCTTTGCAGGAGGAGATTGAAACCTCCAACTCTTTCAAGCAGTGACTCCCCACTTCTGCCTCTGCATGCCACTTGGAAGGTGAACGCGAACCCTCAGCTAAATGAGCACTTTATCACCTTTGTTGTGTAATCTTTTACCTCAGAGTGATGCTGTTTTGAGGTTATGCATCTCTTTCTAGGTTGGTTGATTGTCAATCAAAGGAGAGGAGAGTATGTGATGCCTCCAGTGGAACTGGTGGGTCCCTAATGCATGTTTTATAAAACTGAATTCCAATACCCTGGAGGAAAAATAGTACGTTGAGGTTAAGGTGAGGAGGGAACAGCCGTGACTAAAGGTACACAGTGACATAGCTCTTTACATGGCACACCTGCTGTCAAGTTTCCCGCTACTACTTTAAATCTTTATTAAACATATGAGCTAGCAGGACTTAAAATTATACAGATTCATACTTGAATACCTTGCTTAATTACTTACCTTGCAGGGTTGTACAGCATTTAGACATTATTTAGACTTGTAAAAATCTTTGCTTCAGTTGCACCTTTTATTTGCATTCAGCTAGTTTTCTGATACTAAAATGGAATAAAGCAATTCTATATTTCAATATAGATTTAAAAAGATCACATCTTACTTCTAAAGTCTTTAAGTCATCCCAGACTTCTTGAGAATCAGTCATTTTTTTCCTCCTTGAAGATATGGGGGGGTGTTCAGCTAAAACTGTATGTTTTACTTTACCAGGGTTCAAAACTGACTGCCTATACTAGAAATGCAAAAGCAAGAACGTTTAGACCTGTTTAGAATGGAATGTAAAGCTATCTGAAAGGTGTCAGTAAATTTCTAACATCTTATTAAGCAGTGTTTTATCAACAGTCACTTTAATCAACAGCACTTTAAATTACTACTAGACTGACAATCTGTTAGGACATTTTCAGTTAAAGAATTCAGAAGAAAGTAGGCTTTTTTGTGTGCGTTTTTCCTTTCAAGAACCCAAAACATTAATGGTGTGTTTTCACGTATGCTGCACCACAAAGAATACGTACAGAAATGCTGCCAGTTAAGAGACTAATTCTTCACTGAAAACAAACAAGAAAAAGTTGATGGCATTATCAAACCACTATTTGGTAAGTGGCAACTTACAGTCCTGATTGTGTAGGTATATTGTCCATTTTGCAGGTGTAGAAGAAATGTGTATTCAATAGTAAACATACAGTTAATTAGCTGAACTGATACCGGTTTCTTATTGCAGTAACACTAAAACGATGGTTTGTGTTCCAAGAAGAGTGCGTATTGATTAAATGCACCTTGCACTGAAGCAATTAATATAGATCTTCTTGATCCATCAGTGCCTCTTTCATTATGATTAGAAGTCCTGATCTTACAACAGTTGCAATACAGTGTAGTGTTTACAACTGAGAGTCATCCTATTATACTTAAGAAATATACTTGGTCACAAGTGTTTGAACAGTTGACTTTAGTCCTTCAGATTCTGAAACCTCTTACAAAGAAGGGAAGAAATAAAACTTTTCTCTCTTCCTGTATAGTCCATAATTTCATAAACCAAAACCAAAAATATAGGCTGTGGCTTTAGAGGATACACAACTACCTTGACAATACACCTTGTAATGCTAATGTAATCTTGTAATGCTAATACAGTGTGAAAGAATATGAGAAACAAAAAGAGATAATAAAAGAGAGTCTGTTTCCCTGCTCTGAATACTGGAGAGTATTTCCAGTTCAAACCACCAAAACTGCAACTTTTTCTTTTTAAGAGTCAGTTAATTATTTGCTTTCTGGGCAACAAAACTTCTTCAAGGAATGCAGAGATTTTTGTGTAATATCATGGTTTGAGAAACTTGTATTTTAAGAAAAAAAAAAAAACACCACCACCTACAATGGTGGATTTTCTGGCTGAGGATGAAATAAATAGGCATATACTCAGTCAAGTTCCTAGGTTTATATTTGTCTCTGAATGCTAAGCAGACAGTGACTACCCACGCTGATTATATACAGCTGTATGTAATCCATGCAGCCTACTCAGGGCAGAAGGCTGATGCAAAATCCAGCTCAAAATTTCTGTTACATTGGATTTCATTTGTACTTTTCAGATAAAAGCAATAAAAAACATGGAATCACAGAGAACTAGTTTGGAAGAGAAGTTGAGAAGTCTTACTATTTACCCTCATGGCCCAAGGCGGGATCAAATATCTATATGATAGTTCAGACAGCTTTTTATCTAATGTACATAAAATCCACCGGTACTGGGTGCTTCATAACATCACTAGGTAATCTACTCCAGAATTTATCTTTCCTGGTACAAACTTCTTCCTAGTTCTAAAGTAAATCTTCTTACGTTTAAAGCCTGGTACACAAAATGGGTGAAATACATAGCCAAGATTTTACAGTACTGAATAGGACAAAAACATTATTTGGTATATCTTACAGACTTTTGTCTTGTTTATACTTTCAGGTATGAACTGCTGCTCCTTTTGCAGCAGCCTTCCACCTGTCTTCAGCTTGTGATTTAACATGTTCAGCAGCATCAGACTTCCCAGATACACAGGTGTTACCTAAGTAGTTTTTCTCCATTCTGTTTCTACAAGATAGATTATTTCTCTGGAACTCTACTTGATGTCTTCTACTTTACAAATGATAACTAGTCTTTGAGTGTTGCTTTTTATCTTATAACTTCCAAACCTGTTGGAAGCTTACTGACTACAGTGCTTGAAATTGGAAAAATAAAATTAGGGTACAGATTTCAACTTAGCTCCAGGAGTATCTGCCTCGCACAAAGGAGAGGTTCCAGCTTGCCCCTGTTGATGGTAATTCTTCATCCTACAAGAGCTCTGTAGGAGTTATTGCTTCCACGGAGATGAGATCAGCAGCTCCAAGTTCCTCTTGGGTCTGAGGAGCAATCACTGTAGAGTAAGTTACATCCTTGCAGTGCAGCAAATCTTTTACCTTTGTATGAAGCAGCTCTCAAGAATTTGGGATGGGGTAGGAGTCATTGTCTTACCAGAAATAACAACCATCAACTTTACCTCATTTCTATGGGAAGCTTGATGAAAGACTGCAGGGATCGTCAAGGATCTTGAGGTAAAGATCCTTGTCTCTTTTATGATCTGCACAGATATTCCAAATAAATAAAATAGATTAAGTACAGCTTCAACTTGCATAGCTTTCCAGCTGTTGGATTTGGATCTTCAGAAATGTCCATGACCTTTTTATGAACTATATCTTTTCTAAGGATATTTTAGCTCTTGAACATTTGATATGTAGCATGAACATCTTAGTTCTCTCTTCCATAAATAAAAACTGAAGACAGTTACTTTAAACAATTTTTTAACATGAAAAGCAATGTCACAGGCAATAGCAAAGCTTTTGAAGTTTCAAACACTTCTTATTCAGATTATTTTTATCAGTGCTGTACCATCTCACACTTGAAAAGATGTGCCTTCGCTTTATATGAGTGTCTTTACCAAATGTTATTATAATGATAAAATAACGTGTGCTCATTCCTCTCTCATTTTTCAAGGCTGATGTATCTAGGAAGCTTTAATCAAGAAAGATGTCATATATTTTAACTTTTGTACCAGCTTAAACCTTTCTAGTTGTAATTTTTGGTGTACATACTCCAAAAGTATTTAATTTTTGTCCAGTGCCTGATTAAAACCACCATTAGAATGGCACTTGCATACAAATGACCACAGAGGATTTATTATCTATCTTTTCCAAATTCATTTTTATAGTTTGATAGTTTAGGGATATGGTTCTTTAAGCTTGTAGTTCCAGGAGAGTTCTGTGATAGCTTGTCTGTGGATGTTAATAAATTAAACTGTGTGTTTGAATTCAGTTGTGAGATGTGATAAAGCTATTTTAACGAGCCCAGGCAGAGGCTTTTATCAGGCAGTCCTCTAGAGGCATGGAGCTGGCGCTCTGACTAAATACCATTCAACATTCCTTGTGTTGGCCTTGCTGGAAAAATGTTACACTTGATTTTTATATGTATATATAACATCATTGTCTTTTCTGTATGCTTCGGCAACTTCACAGTGTTTTGATCGACAATTACTTTGTTAACATTCATCACAACTAATGTATTTTATACATTGTGTGTCCTTGCCTTCACAACATTTATTCTCCCTTTGAATTTTATTTTAAATGTTCTACAAGTATATCAGCCTAGCATTGCCTTTTTCCTTCACACCAACTTTGTCGGACCCTTGACCTTAGCTGGAAAAAAAGTGTGCAATGAATTCTATTGTGTCTGTTGTGTCTGTTCCTGTATAACTTTTTATTAGTCTAGTAATTAGTCTTTTATTAAACTATTAAGCTGGTAATCATGTACCTTTGATAGTACTGTGGAGAGGAGAACTACATTGTTCTTGGATGATAGGTTCACAATGCTTTTTAATCAGAATTCTCACCATCTTAAAATTACTGTGCACTTTCTGAAGTCTTGAAGAATAATTCGTAAGTGATAGAGAAATGAAACTGAGAAGTCTCAGTAGGAAGATCGTAACTTTCTCAGTCTAGGCATTAGGGCTATGCCTAAATTTGGGAAATAGTAGCTCAGATTTGCAGTGTGAAATAGAGTTATTGAGTAATGAATAAGAATTTTTACAGGGTTTTAGCTGTAGTCTAGTTCGATTGACTAAATGCCTGCTAATAATTGGAGTGCATTAAGTGAACTTCTGGAGCACATCTTCCCACTTAGTTTCATCTAAAAGAATCCGATTTGTGCATTCCAAGTGCATTCCATGATGTGGACCAAAACACGGTAACTGGGGACTATTAGGTGTGACTTCTTCTGAAAGCATATTCCTGATCTGAATGGAAATGCTAACATGTCCACGTCAGACAGCACTGTGGAAGCTTTCCCATTCTCCAGGGGCACAGAAATTGGGTGAGTTTGTTGAATTACAGTTTAATCTCTTTTGCAGAATTCAAATCTGATCCTTCCTAGCTCAGGGAATTTATGGAAGCATGCTTAGGGACCGTCCTAATATTTTAGGGATGTTTGTTAAAGATTAGGCCTATGTATTTTAGGATTTACTATATTAATATCACCAAAATTGTGTCTTGTTAGAGCCAAATTCTTTCTCAGAGATTTTCCTAACATCTAATCACCATCACCAAGCATCAGCATCATTGAGCAGAAGCTATTCCTCACTATTTGATAGCTGCTATCACTTGCCTGATTGACAATTTGCAATTAATTCTCATTGTGTGTATTCAGGCTGCTCGTTTAGTTGTGACTGTGGAATGGCACATGTGCAGATCATAGTACAGACCTCCCATCAGCTAAATGACTTCTTGAATAGGAAAATGTATAGCTGTGTCAAAAATAAACATGACAGGTTTTAAAAGTAGAATACACGTGTGCTAGAGTTTCAGTGCCGGACTTAGTAAATACACCATCTTAGATTGGCTGTAACACAGACTGCGTTCTGCAGCATGATGCAGACATACCCTGGTAACATTTTGCAATTTCTGTGTTTCAGGATGGAATTACTTGTCCAGAGAGAATATACAAAGTCAGTAAAAACCCAGAGAGAAAATTAAGTCAATATCACTGCAAAGAGTATAAATCTATGTGAAGGTTGGCTAATTTTATAAATTACATTAGTTTGTTATGGCACTGGAATTGGAACTTTTAAAATACTGTGCCAAAGCACCGTTTGCTGAATATTTCAAGAATGTTTGTAAGTACACTTAGAGTTTGATCATAGCAATTGGGTAGGGTTTTCCTTGCACACCATGACTATGAAGTCTAATATTACCCCTGTTTGCTATAGAAATGGCCACAAAACCAAATCAATTTGATTTTGTTTTCGTCATATTTTCAAGCTCAAAAACTACACCTTGCAATGTCTTTCTATGTTAAGGAATCAAATTTATGTTCAGAGTGATTATACTTCTTTTAAACACTGCTAAATTGCTTCTAAATCCAATTATTTCAGAGATGATGCAGCTACCAGATTTATTCTTAGCTCGTGTAAGTGCCATCTCAGCCTACTATGAAAAATGTTTTAAAATCTTGAATACATGAAGACTTCATTCCTTGTCTGCCATATTCAGTTAACTTAAGAAAAACCACACAGGTTTGTTTTTCCCAGAATTATATAAGTGGAAAGATCTTCCATGATGGAAGCTAAAAATGGAAATTATTAATGATAATTTCTTGAAGCTTAAAAGTGACTGGAAGTTTCTACTCAGCACTGGTGAGGCCACACTTGCAGGGAGTACTGTGTCCAGTTCTGGGCTTCCCAGTACAAAGGAGATATGGACATACTGGAGAGAGTTCAGCGAAGGTCCATGAAGATGATGAATGGATTGGAACATCTCTCCTATGAGGAAAGGCTGAGAGAGCTGAGACTGTTTGGCTTGGAGATGAGAAGGCTCAGGGGGATCTCATCAATGTAGATCAATTCCTGAAGGGAGAGTGCTTAGAGGACAGAGCCAGGCTCTTTTCAGTGGTGCCCAGTGACAGGACCAGAGGCAATGGGCACAAACTGAAACACAGGAGGTTCCTTCTGAACATTAGGAAACACTTTTTTAGTGTGAGGGTGACCAACCTGGCACAGGTTGACCAGGGAGGTTGTGCAATCTCCTTCCTTGGAGATATTAAAAAGCTACCTTGACATGGTCATGGGCAACCTGCTCTAGGTTGAACAGGGAGGGTTGGACCAGATGACCTCCGGAGGCCCTTCCCCCCTCAGCCGTTCTGTGATGCTGTGACTGAAATGGACAACATTTTTTTGAAGTGCCGTTACAGTTTAATTAATTATAATTAAATTTCTGGGGATACTTGTGGTTTTGGGGCCCCCAAAATACTGCATTTTTCACCTTTTTTTACATTTCTGTGCATAGTTTTGTATTTAAAAGTTATTCCAGGGGGATAAAAGTTATTCCAGGAGAAGAGAAAACTGAATGAATATTTTTAAATGGCAGGGAAGACTGTAGTTACGTATTAAATTGGAAGCGTGGTTCTGCAGTGTAAGATGCACTATGTAACTAATAGTTCGTGGATTGGAAATGAATGGTTTTAGGTGTTCAGTGCTAAGTAATTCAGTTCTCAATTAAAGCAATGCATAGACACACCAAAAAGAACAGTTTTCTTTTATATGTACTCAAAGATGTAGACACTCAAGCATTACATATATTGCCATGATCTACCTGAAACTGATTTTGAGAATAAACTCTTGTGTCAGTATAATTTCCTTATCTGTTAGGACTCTTTTTAGTTTTGTACGTAGAACCCTTGTAGAATGGGATATGTCCTTTTTGCCATTTCTCTAGAGCTCTTGATCTGTCTGTTAAACCTTGTTGGTCTCTGGTTTTTGTGAAGGAGCCTTCAGTGGCCTACATGAGCATAAATAGCTGGAGTTTTGAGCCACAGTGTGGAAATGTTGGATCTGTAAGCCTATGCATGTATAGCATGCAAGAAAATTAAATTATTTTTGTTTCCTGTTTCACTGCGTCTGTGTGTATGGTACTTACTTGATTGTGTTGTACATATATTGTATCTCTAAATGAACTGAGTAGGTCAGGTGGGGTAAAATAAACATATTTGTTCATAGTGCGTTTTACAGAAGTTTTCAAAACCTAAGTCTGGGATGCGTACTAAGCAGTCATATTTTCCCAGGGAAAATGTAAACCAGATTAGGCGTTCTGGAGCTCTCTCTCATTTTTCACTTTGATTAAGTGATTTTGAAAGTTTCTTAATGTATTAGAGCCCACAGCAGCATCGTCTAGGTATTACATAATGACCCACTTAAGAAATGCAGTTAGAACAGATGCTATAAGATTGTGTATTAACTTGCATAGAGAAGATGTCTGCAGTCAAGTCAAAGAATTTTGCAGTTACTAGTTGAACACAGGGAGCTGCACAGCTGAGCTCAGGTCAATATTAGCCTATTTTTTAAAGAAAAATATTTGGTGATTGTATCATAATATAAGCCAGATCTACTACTTTAGATTTACAGTAGTACATTTTTCTCTTTGTCTTTATTTGAAAATACAGGAAATTTTCACCTAACCTGAAGTTCTGTCTCTCTTAGGGCCTTATTTAATGCTAGGTGAGATACTGATATCATGATTATGGTTTTGTTCCTTTTTCTTTTTTTATGCTGATGAAAAAGGGAACCTTTAGTTCTTAAATTTCTTGCTAAAAACTATTATGTTAATAAAAACACATTAAAAATGTTTGAGGCAAAAGCATGAGCTGAAATGTTTGTAGTTTTCAGAACTCTCTTTTTTGTAAACAAAACAGGTATTGCATAGAGACTTGTTCATTCTTAAAACATAGTATCAACTTAACCTTGTTTGCAAGCATTTGTTACATGGCTAAAAATTCAGGAAAAAAGCCCCAACCCACAAAAAACCCAATCTCTTAAATCTTTCCAAAGAGTTTGAATTTCAAATTTTGATTATCAGAGTATATTTTGTGTTGAAAGCACACATAAGAAAATTATCCATTAGATTTTACAAACTCATGGGAGTTTAAAAAGAGTTTAGTACTCTGAGATGGTGCTGATGGGCACATTAGCTCTCTAACAGTTTTGAAGGCAAGGTAGACTTTAATAAACGTCTTCAGACCTGCATGCCCTGTACTAAAGACTTCAGTGGGTCATTTGGTTGAAGTATCTTTCCATTCTGTTAGAACTTGCCAGTACTATACCAGATATTTTAGTAGAGAGGAGATATACATTCAGTCACTTCAATTAGCAGTTTGCTTATTAAAAAAATTCAATTTTTTCAAAGTGCAAATAAGAACAAGATCCTTAATTTTTAAAAATGAAAATTAGGATTTCCATATAATAAAACATGGCTACAGCTGTGCCTCAGATAAACCACCAAATATTATAAGAATTAAAACCACAAAAAGGAGATTCAGGAAGTGTTGCAACTACTATGCTAAGCCTTTTAGTCCATGCCACCTACCTATACTAGATCTGCTAATTGGATAGTACTTTTTTGGCTAAAAAAGATAAACTAAATTGACCACCATAAGTATCCATTCATTTTTTGTAGATATAAACTACGCTCAGAATGCTTCAACCTTTTCACTTATTTCTTATTTTGATCATGAGAATTGTGTAACCATATTATGAATGTTCATGCCCTTCCACGCTAGTAAAGGAAATCAGCATTTACTGGCCAAATCTCCCATGGACAACAGACTATCAGAAAAATAGCTTCTTCCCAAGCTGACAAGCCCCAGCTTGTTGGAACATGCTGTATTTGCAACAGAGACCTCTGTGGTGCTGCTTAGTGAAGTCCCAAGGAGTGTACGGCCAGTGCTGGATGGATGGAGGAAGTGCTGTTAGGATTTTGCAGGGAATAATACAATTGCCTGGGAGAGGTGTCATATTCCAACTCATGAAATCATAGCCGCACAGAACAGTTGTCCTGGTTTCGGTTGGGATAGAATTAATTTTCTTCCTAACAGCTGGTATAGTGCTGTGTTTTGGATTTAGTATGAGAAGAATGTTGATAACACACTGATTTTTAGTTCCATACCATATGACGTCATGCTCAGGATATAAACTAGGAGGCATGGTCGGGGAAGTAGCGATCGCTCTTTGGGGACTGGCTGGGCATTGGTCAGCGGGTGATGAGCAATTGCATTGTGCATCACTCATTTTGTATATTATATTATTATTATTATTTCCCCTTCCTTTTCTGTTCTATTAAATTGTCTTTATCTCAATTTATGAATTTTACTTTTTTTTTCCCCGATTCTCTCCCCCATCCCACTGTAGGGGGAGGGAGTGAGCAAGCGGCTGTGTGGTGTTTGGCTGCCTGCTGGGTTAAATCACAACAACAGTGTACATGGAATTACAGAGACCCAGTTTGAGTATAATTATTTGTTTCTGGAAAACCCCACTGACTGACATATCTCAAAGTGGAGATGTGGACCTTTGGAACTCCTTTGCTATTAACACCTTTATTCGAAGATGTAGTGTCATCCACAGAGGAGATAAGCCATAAAATCTGACTGAATTTATGCTTGAAAATAATCAGAAATTAAAGGTATTTTTGATCAGGAGAGAGCCTGCACCCTTGCACAGCTCCTTCAGGCTCCAAGACATGATCATCACTACTTGAGATGGAAATCCTTTCTCTAGACTGCAAGAAAAAGAACATTCAGAAAAGTCTGGTTATATTAGTTTGCTACCTTTTACGAAATTAATGTAGAGCCTGTTCAAGACCATGGCTTCTGCATTCATTAAGATGACTGTTAATACTAGCTTGGGGCAATCTGGGGATACATGAAACCTTAATTAAATCTGGTGCCAAGTGTTGTATATGGGCATCACCTTTAGGTACTAAAACCACTTAAATGCAGTTATAAAGCTCTGGAAGTAGTGAACTGACAGTCATTTTGAGCAGAGAACTATTGAAGTAATTTATTTTTTTTTTATATTGTTTCTTCTGTCTTGCAACCAAGTTTAGCTTTTCAGGTTGGGACATAATTTGTACTGAAAGTTGATAGCGTACCTTTTTTTTTTTTTTAAAATGTCTTATTTATTAAAATTGAAGTTTTTTGCTAATAAGCCAGTAATTACTTTAACGTGGATGATAACAGGCCTGGATATTATCCTGTGATTAATTTGCAGTTCAGCTAGAAAAGGATTCTGATAACTAGTAATAGTGGAAGCACTTATATTTTAAATTGTTTTTACTGAAGAGCCACTTCTTGTGGTTTTATGTGATTATTTTATAATAGCTCTTCTATCTTTTGAGTGCTATAAACACTTGCTTAGAGCACATTTGATATTTTTAACTTTTGAAACAAGGGATAATTTTCATGTCTTTTCTCTCCCTTTCTGTACACTTAAATATGTCTGATATGAAGACACATTGCATCAGGCCTTACTAGATCTGTATTTAAAAGAGGAAATAGAAAAAAACCCAATTGAATGGTGAAGAAGAAAAAGAGGCAGAGAGCCTCTCTAGCTGCCCGTCTTCACCACTGCATTTTGATCATAAGTACTTTCTTACATGGTTACAATGACCAGATATCTATGTGACTTAGTCTTTAAAATGTTGATCCAGAAGTTTATTTGTGCTGTACACGTAACTCCCTTTTACAAGAAAGGAGAAACCAGGCAGAAAAAGGATAGGTCTGATGCTGCACAGTCTATGTGTAATGGGGTATTTAAACCAGGTTGCCAGTTACCTGGCTGCCTGCTTCATCCTTCTGCTCAATTAGTGTAAGATCTTTCTTTCTATAAGCTAGCAAGGTTTATGGCACCATGTAAGTAATAAACACTGCTGTGCAGCATGTTAGATGGCATAAGCCAGATGCGTTGCTGCTCTATTCAAATTATAATTCAACCTTCAACAAAACCAATCAAATATCAGTGGTAGGTCCTCCCCTTACAAATTCTCTATTCATAGAGCTCTTATGGATTCCTGTAAGAGTTCTGCACCCTTGCAGACTTGCAAACTTAGACTTACTAAAGCTGGATACAGTTCAGCAACCTCTAATGGGATAACTTAGGTAAGGTTGACTCACTTTCAATGGCATTATGGCGCTTAACGTCCCTTGATGATTAATTCCATTTTTAGAGACGTTTTTCTTCCTATTCTTAATGTCAGTAGTTTACGTAAACAGCAAAAAGAAAAAAAAATCTGTAGGCATTGGTAGAGAGCGTAGTATTCTGAATCCTTTGCTTCTCTCTGTGGAAATCTTCAAGTATAATGATTCTTTTTCGCTGACATCAAATTTTAAGGGTTCTGCAGAGAGTAGCAATTGTTCTAAAATAAAATTGTACTGTTCAAAGTGCACTGCAGGGTCCTAAATTCTCCTGTGAGTTTTCCCTCTATGAAAAGAATATTGAGACTAAATTCTGAGATTATTAACTATTTTGTAAGATGAATTTCAAATAAAGTAAAGATCATCCTGGCAAGAGCAACAGAAGAATTTGTATGTTTTGTTGTAGGATTGAGACATTGAGCAGTACTTCATACAAGTATATAGGGTTTTGCCAAATGTGGCAAACAGAAATGTCTGTTCTTTGCCAGGAATATTAAAGGTTTTCAGACTGGGTAAAGACTTAATATAAGGAGGAAATAAATTACCATTTTTTTTACTGGTCAGCTTTATGACAAGTTAACTCCAGTACCATCTGGTTATTTTTAGTGGAATAAAAAAATCTTTCACTTACTTTCTCATTTTGCCTCTTAGGAAACTCCTGTGGTCATTTGAAAATTATTAATTTACAACACATTGTTTTATCTGTATTAGGCCCAGTATTATTTTTATAGTCATGGCAAGTTCAGCTTTCTGTGTAAAGGAACTAGGGTTTGCTTTGACTTTTTTTTTGAGATAGAAAATTACCAGTAATGTCAACCTCTGTTTCTACAACTACTGTCATTGCTTGGCCTGATACTTTTGAAGACTCCGGAGAAGAATATTAAATATGTACTTTACAGCAAGAAAGGACTATGCTCAGATTTCACAGAAGTAAGAAAAGACTGTAATTGACATCACTTCGTGATTAAACTGCAACATACTGGTTTGGCTCAAATGCTGAAATAATCTGATGCTTTCCCTCTGCTTTGGATGCTTTTTGGATGCAACAAAGCAAAAAATATTCTGTCCAGTCTATACAGTTCACTGGGAAACACCACAGCCTAAGAGAACTGTAAATGTGTTCACTGAGCCCTGACTATGTAGAGTTTTTTGAAGTAATGCTAAATATACTAATAAGAAATTCACTGTTCACCGCAAAATTCAGCTGAACCTTTTTTCAGTCAAGCAGACGCTTTAAAGCGTACACAACATTTAGGGCTGAAAGCCTGGGGGGAGAAGCTAAAAGCTGCAGCCCAGGGGACCGAAAGCTTTAGCGGGTATTCAGTTGTACCTGCAGCCTTTTAATTCCAGGTGCTGTGGGGCCCTCAAGGGCCCTGGTGATTTGCACGGCAATGACCTTCCCCGCGATCGTGCTGCCACATGCTGTCACCTGCTTCTTGCACTCCTCTCCCATTCCCAAGCCTCCTGCCAAGGTTGGGGAGGGGACTATTGCAAAGCGTCTGTACTGCAGCTCGGCTCCTCCTCAGATGACCAAGAAAATTTTACAGTGCCCAGTTTCATATCACTGAGAGCACTGGTAACGATCCTAATCTTCCAATTTTTAAAAAAGGTGATTACAAAGTTATCATTAGTGCTTGCCTGTTCTGGCTTCCATCAGATGGATGTCTCAAGGAAGCAAAAGTGCTGAACTCAAGAGAAATTACTTCTGCAACAATTTCTAGCCGAGTGATAGCCGGGTAGTACTGGGTGTCTTGCAAAGACTGAAATAACCCTTTTGTTGGATTTTTAATTTCTTTGTATTAAGTGGCTTTGGGAAGGATCTGGGCACTTCTGGGACATATCCATTGTTTAGAAAGGTGTGATAAGCCTGACGGTGTCTTTTAGTAATGATTTTTGAAGAGCACCAGCATTTACTGGCTTATCTTCCTTTCAACAGACGAAAATGCCTTCCTGAACACCTTATCGGAAATCTATTAATGGAGATTTTAGTGGATTTTGGGGCCTTGGAAATTTATTTAATACTTTCCCATATTTTTATCCTGCTTATTATTTAAAATATCAGATGAGTTTATGAATGAAGTTCAGGATTGGTTAAAAATGGTAATACATACTTTTCACGTATAAAAAATCTGGTGTTGCATATTTTGTGCCTGTTAAATTTAGCAGACACAGAAGACATCTTCTGACATCAGAAGATGCAGCGGTGCATTTTTTTCCAACTATATATTTTTTTCAGTTAACCCAGAAATTAAAATGGACATACAAAAATTTTGGTAATTTTACTATCAAAATATTAAAAGAGTTCAATAATCTGGGGAATTAACAAGCTAATAAATGGGTACATAGTCACTGCGCAAATGTTGCTGTTTTTTCATTCTAAGTATTGATCAAAAATGGGCAGCAAATTAGATTTGAAGTCCTAAATATACTCTTTTTAAATGGAGCAAGTACTTGTATTCAGAGCTGTATCCAGTTTATTTTTATAGATAGTTAACATACTATAATAAAAATAGGCATAGCAAATATGCAAATACTGGATATTTTTCCAATATAATTGGAATTTTTTCCTAACATTATTGCAAAAATATTGTTGAATACATAGTCACCTGGGATAAAGAAATGTGGTTTTATTTCCTGTGCAAGTAAAATCAAAACTTACTACCACAGGAATGGTTGTTTCATTCTGCAATGTTTGTAGAATAAACTATCCCTCTTCTTTCATATGCAAATATGGAAAAAAGGTAAAAATATGGTCTAGATTAAGAAGAACAAAAGCTACTTATTTTCTTAGAAAAGACGGAAAAGATGTTTAGTGTTAAGCCATGCAAACAAAAGGAAAAAAAATTCTTTTAAACTCGAAAGGAAAAACATTTAGTTTCCAGAGCTCCCTTAGAGCTAAAGATCTGATTCTCAAAACTGTTTAAAGACAGTGGGAGAACTGCTGCAGGTGGCTTCTGAGAAACCAGAAAAGCCACTTCAGATCACAAATGAAGAGACTTCTGTGTCTCAGTTTGCTACTTGGTTCTTAGATTTCCTATTACCATCTGGCCATATCAATGTACTGGATTGTTCTAAAGCAACAGATTCCTATATATCTTCTACCTTCTTATTTTGAGGCTCACTGCTGTGGTAATTTGAGTGCAAATTAAGTGAGAGAACTCAGTAGCCATCCAGTGAACAGTATATCAATAGCTTTTAATAATATGCACTGCTGGAGCTTATACAAATGATTTTTCTTTGAACTTTACTTTCTTCTTTTTATAAGTATTCTAAAGCTCTGCACCTCTCTCCCTTTATCAGTTACTTAAAAGGAGAGATTTTTTATGTGCCAACATCAGGAGGCTGGCACAAAGTTAACTGAGTGCAAATTACGGTTCTGAAATTTTCTGTGCTCAGAACTGATTATACACAAAGCCAAAAAGTGTCCTCCTGCTTGGTTCCCATCTTTGCAGATTTTCTAGGTACCTTAAGACTGCAGTTCCTCAAGCATTCAAGTATATAGAATCAATCCATTTTCAAATTAACCCATTTTATTAACACGTGTTGAAGAGTCACGAAGAGAATGTTCACTCTCCATTTCATTTTACCTAGGGTCGCAATTAGAAAAGTGCTTCTGTTAGACTGTCTTCTGTGGGGGTTAAGTATTTGCTAAATCCTGGAATCAAGGGGGCTTTCTACATACAGATATTTTATTGAATCAAAGCCGTTATAACCTCTGAACAGTGAAGGTGTGGAAGGATTTCCCATGAAGCCTTGGAGGAGAGGAACAGCTGTAAGATCCAGAGGATGGAGAGCATTCATTCGGGTCTGATTCTGAGATGGTCTTACACTTACCAGAAAAGGATTAAATGTTCTTTACATATACTATTGTAAAATGTGCAAAATATACGACATCTCAAAAGTTGTTGACATCATCAAGATTTAAGCAGTTGCTTAAAACTGATTGTTTCCCCCCACCCACTAAACTGGTGATTGTGTTAAATAAACATTAAGAATCAGAAGTCTTAACAGTAGTAAGAAGTCTTAACAGTAGTATAACACTTGAATTCAATACCCTCCAAAAGCATTTGTACTAAAAGTTATGTATTTTGTGATATAATCATTACTAATCTTGCACATTGTCAGAATTGGTAAAATGAGAAAAGACTGATATCTTTTTCCATTAATTGAAGTAATAATTCTTTAATATTTTGCTCTTAGTCCAAAATGTGATTAAATAGTTTCTTTAATGTGTTTTGATTTGTTTAATACTTTCTACTTAGTTTTCTTTGTGACCTTATAAGTGCAATAGAATAAACCATTATTTTTTTCTCAGGTGTTAACTTTGCGTGTGACCAGATTACAAAACAGACTGTGTATTCACAGAGGTACTTTCAGAATATTAGTTTAATATGCTTTCCATATTGTATCTGAGGAAGACTTCAACTTCAGTACTAGTCATCATATATTTTTCAATGGCTCAGATGTTAAAACTACCTTGTAATACAATGAGGTCAGTCCCATATGATTATTCCAGTGTAATTACTTTAATCTAAAACTTTGCCATTACATTTTCTATTTTCAAATTCAAGTAATCAACTATATCTGCTGCTGCAACTGATGAATTATAATGCTTATCTGCAGATGTTTCATTTCTACTTATAACTTTCTTAAATTTGATTGCATTAGGATGAAACTTTACAGGTCTTTATGAAGGGGAGAAATGTTCAGCCTTCCTCATGAAACATGGAGAAGGAGAGACTTTTTCTTATTAATAAAAAGAAAACTTTGCAATGCGATTAAGACAGAAAGTTGAGGCTTGTCTAGAAGAAATGTCCCTTCAGTTAAGAATACTTGAGTTTCACAGTGAAAACAGGTCTAGGTTGGGTTGAACTACACTTTTTAGATGTGCAGAAAAGGTTTGATTCTGCATGATCTCATTGACGACAGTGTAGGCTCTCAGCTGTTTTAAGCACATATGAGACCCAGTTGTTTAGCAGAGAACGAACTAGTGCTCTGCTTATAGGTCTCCAGCTATAAGCCCCACAACTTTGAGCAAAGAACCAAGAGTTTTTATTAGTAATAGGCTGGAAGGATCAATTATTTACCCCCAGAATACTTTTGCAGACTCCCCTCCAACCATATAGGCAGCCTAGAACTGAAACTGGTTCGTTTGCCTAACTTTGAATGCTCAAGTACACCAGGAAACAAATCATCTTTGCACGCAAGGCAAAAGTATGACAGCAATAAGAGTTATTTAGGAGATGGGAATATATATGTTGATTTGCTCCCACACTGGTGACTGATAGTTCCTTACCTTTTCCCTGAAAGGTTGCATGGTTCTTAACACATTCATTGTTAGAAGAAAAAAAGCCCAAACAAACCAATGAATAATATTCTGATGGCAATTTTATTCCTATTTTTGAGCTGCCTAGGTGGGATTATTCATGGATAATTATTCTCTGCAAATTGTCCAAAAGTTTTGATAAATATTACTTGCAACCAGTTATTGTACCAGCATTTCTCTTCATTCAGTCTCTCACTCAAGTGCCCTAGTCTGTTGCATGAACTAGCCTCAAAATTCATTTTTAGTTTTTATAAGGAGTATCAGAGTGACAAAGCTACGGCTTTGGAATTGACATTTTTTGCCACAAGGCCTCTTTTGGCTGTGATAAAATTAGAAGGTAGAAGATTATTACTTTTTCCTCATGTTTTGGGGGTTTTATTATCAGGTTGCTTTCTCTCACATTTTTTATTTCCAGTATAAATTTGCTCATCATTTGTAGTATATGTGCAGAACCTGCATTTATTATATTCTTTTCAAAGGGTCTTGATTCCTTTTGCAATAGTAATGATTTGTCTTTCTGTATGCTGAGTGGTGTGGATAATTAACGTGCAGTAAATAGGATCAAATTTTGAGAACTTGCTTATGAAAATCAGTAGGTGCCTAGGTGATTGTGTAACCTCTCTGTTTTTGCAGCCTCAGTTGCTCTGTTTCTTCCATCATTACTTTTTTCAGATGAGGATATCATTTTGCAGTTATCCCTGCATATCTGCATTATGCAGAAGTAGGACTTTAGAGTGTACTGTGCATTTCCCAAGACTCAGAGAAACAATATTATTCTTAAAACAAAAATCAGCTAAGTCTCATTTTTAGTACATCTCATAATGTTAATTTCTTGTGAATTTTTATATGATGTTAAATCATGAACTAATCTAGTATTTATTTGGGGAGTTTTGTTTTCTCACGCCCCCAATTCTACTGATTACTATCAACTGAACATTTGGCACGTTGATTTTTTAATTTATTTTTTTAAATATCTCTCTCTCTCTCTCTATCAAACAAAGCTCACAGATATGTAATTCATTACAATGTATAGGCTTAGAACTTAGGAAAGTAATGATTCTCTGAACTCTGAAATTTGGCCTTTACTGTTTATATATGTGATTTTTGCCTTGCAACAAATGGTAAAGAAATCTCTTGTACAAATACTGTCTGCAGCTATCTTATCTAAGACAGTACTTTTGTTTTATCCATATTTACAGTTGTTTTCATTTCTTACACTTCAGAAGATGGATTTATGATACACAAAACCTAATCACTCAGTATTGCGACACAAAAGTGAATCTATTTTCTATTTGCAGAACTGCGCAGATGTGCATCTTTTGAGCTGCTTTTGAGCTGCCGTCGGAAGCATTTCTGATAGTTCAAGTTTATTTTCTCTTCAAGTATTTAATATTTGATTGATGAAAAATCACATTAGTGGTTTAACTGAAATACTGTTTCATGTGCTCTCAAAGGAGCTCCTTCCAAAGCTTGAATCAAATTACTGGAGGTGGTTTAAAGAACATAGGAGCTGAGGGAAGAAACTAAAATCAATACAGCTTAAAATTTATTGCCTGATTTTTGACGTTACTGACTCCTGAATATCATTTTAAGACTATGATCCTATTAAACCTGGGACAAAGCAGCACTCCTTTACTTGCTAGATTATGGCAAAAAAATGCATAAGGAAGCAGATATTAATGAGAGAAGGCATTGGTCTGGAACTCAAGCTGTCTAGGTCAAATTCCTGGCTCTGCTGCACGCTGCCTCAGGCAAATCACTCGGTCTCGCTGGGCTTCCATTCCCCATCTGTCAAATGGAGACAATGGATGCATCCTTCTGCCAGGCCTTCATCTTGCCTATTTGTATTGTGGTTCAGAGGAAAAAGAAATGTTTCTTAAAATGTGTTTGTATAGTACATAATATACTGAAGCCATTAGGTACTTCTATAATACAGTAAGGGATGACAGCCTCTTGGCAGGAGCATTTTTAATATGCGTTCTGTGAAATGAATTTGCAATCTACTTCAGACCAGTCCTGAAATAGTATTGAACTTTCTCCTAGTCTTTTTGGCAGATTATAAATTTTATTGTTTGGTTACCATATTGTGGTTGCCATAAAGAATTAGCACTGTCAGCACTTACCACCTTGAGATATTATTGTTTGAGTTACCCCATCCTGCCTACCCTCTCCACTCACAAACACCCTTATAATAGGGCATTATAAGTAACTAGTGTACATCAACTATTGATAGATAATAGCTTTTTAATGGCTTCATTGCATTGCTAGTAATACAACTTTCACTTTTATGGCACTTCTGCATTTCATGATCCCATAGTGCCTATGAATGCTAGGACTTGATGGAAATTGAATGGACATAGCAAAACGCATTCACACTGCCCAACTTTAGGCACTTAATCAGATCGAAAACATAGCCAGAAGAGGGCAGTTCTGGGCAGAACATGCAGGAATTCTGCATCACCCTCTGATGGGGCATCTCTCTGAGGACTATAGATTGAATCGGAATTTACCCACTCAGTTTAACGAGGGAAGTTGGGTGCCAAAATTCAGATGGTTTTTCTGCTCTTTAGTCCCCTCTAACACAGCAATTTTTGAATTTTTTATCTTATTCAGGTGGGCATTTCTTTCCAACATAAAAACTTCATTTGCTACTACTATGAAAAACCGTGCAATTTATAAATTCCTGTAGATGAGTTAGGGTATGTAGTGATGTTTTTAGCTTCATAGTTTTTACATGGAAACACCCTCTGAAATTCTCCTGACATGATCCTTGTTAATATAATAAGTACATTTTTTGTCTGTGATTAATATCTGGAAAGAAGTAATTTGTTATGGTGTAAAAATCTGTGTATACTCATATTTTAATATATCACTTAAAATGGAAATGAGAACATGTAGTATTTTGACAGGCATTTAGCAAGGTTGGATATTATTCAGTAGTGCAAGTGTCTCCTCTTTTTAGATTAATTTGGCCATTTTGAATTAGTAGAAAGTAATATGTATTAGTGTGGCAAGGTGAAAATTAATGTGGTGTCTCATGAAGATGAACTGAGTTACCATGTTTTTCATCCTTATACTAAAAGTTCATACAACATAAAATCTTGGTTTCTGGGATCATTATATAGATATTAAATAACAAACTGTCCCCTTGGATGTGTGATGGTTATATGAAGAGAACCTCTTTCAGTGTTACAGCATAGTTTCCATGAATTGTCAAAGAAATACAGGAAAGCAAAATACAGTCACCTAAATTAGAATTTGTTCATGATAATGACCCTGTCGTTACAGGAAATGCCATAGTACTTAACTACCCTAAGTTATCAGAACCCCAGATGATCCTTAGCTACGCTAACATGGTACAAAATTAGGTCTGGGAGAAGTACCTGGGTGCTAAATCACCTTCTCATCCTTCTGCAAAGTGTTACTTTCTCAAAATATGGGCTGAACTTATAGTATTTCTCTTAGAGAAACTGCAATAACAGAAGAAGAGTTTGGGGAGCTGTGGGATAACTGTCGTATTAATTGCATGGGCTGGTACTGTTTCCTCTTATGAATATTTTAATATGGGGAAATTAAAACAGGAATTTGATAATGCCACATGTCCCAAATCTTTAAGTCTCATTCTCAGTATTTATTTTGCAACACAAATTGAATTTTCAATTCAAAAAGAAAGGTATGGTAGGGAGAATACTAATTGCAGCAACGTTTCTTCTCCTTTCCCCTTCCTTCTCAGTCTCCTTCCTCCTGTCCCTATTTCAATCTCTCTCTCTCATTATAGAATCACAGTTGGGATTTTCTTTAAGTCTATTGAAAGAATTTTTGTGTTATTGTTTAATCTATACAGATATTGATATATCACTTCATTATACTGCAGTATGTAGCAGTATCAACATAGTCTATGGGTATGAGTATGTGGCATCATTCTGCTGGTAATACCTGTCATGAACATACACACTGAGTACTGCTATGGTGCTCCATATCAGGAACATAAGTCATACCTTACAGCACCTGCATATTGTCCTGAATGTTTGGGTCTTTTTTATTATTACCAATGCACATAGTATTTTTCTTTGCTTGCTGATGTCCCTCCAGCCTGTCAATATTTCTAAGGTAGTCACTTAATTTAGTCTCTTAGTTTTCCCATCTGTAATATGGGATAATTATGGTGCTTAACTAACTCTGTTTAGCTCACCGAACTCTGCAGTTAAAATTTGCTCAGTTATCATTGCAAATGATAAAATAGAAAGCAATTGTTTTGCTTGACCATTATACAGTGTATGACAGAAAGTGGCTATACCAAAGAGTGAGAATCACAATATTTCAGCTGGTGGACCCCAGTTACTGAGAACTAGGAACTGCCATAAATGAATGAAAAATGAATAGAAGTCAGAATGAAAAAGAAAGAAAGAAAATCAGCATATCAGAAGCAAAGCATGGAAAAAAACGTCAAGTAACTGGTATGAATGCTATTTCTCATTAATTGGACCTGACGCAATCTGAAATGCTAGGTACTGGAGAATAAGCTTTATTATAGATCTATATCCATTAATTGCCAGCATGTGGTATACAACCTCATTTGATATAAAGTATTTAACTGAGAAATCACAATCATTTTTCTTTTACAAGAACTAGAAATATGTATTTTTTTGACAAGGAATATTCATTTCTTCCTAACTCTATTCCCTGGTTTTACTCTTCTATTTTAGTCTCCTTTAGAGTTAACACATCCAATTACAAGATGGGGACAATGACAAAGCTGAAAGCTTTTGAGTTTAGCAGAAAAGTCTGCCTGTGTCAGGCACACATCAATTTACATGACACTGGAAGGTCAAAAATCTCATTATTATTTGCAGTGTTTATGACTGCCTTCCTAACCAATAGCTTCAAGTACTTAACTGTAGGTGCTGGAAAGCCATCTGATCTATGAGATGGTTTATTAATTTGAACCACTTGATATTGCCTAAAGCTATGAAAATAGGGATATACTAAAGAACATTATTGTAATTATTCCATTAGGAATCCCTTCAATTATTCAGGTGTTTTAATCACTTGGGTATTTAACATAGTGCTAAATGATGATCATCTGATTAAATACAGATTTGTATGGAGCTTTGACACTCTTTGCTGAAGGACAACATAGACAAATTACTTAATCCCGAAAAATTGATTAATTTTGAATTAATTTGCTGGAATTTAGGTGGTGCTAGAAGCATTCCTCTGGAATTTGCCAGAAAATCTGACAGAATTGCTACAGAACTGTGTTCCATATTCATATTTTTACAGTTATATTTCCAGCTTTTAATGACAATGGAAGTAACCTTGCAAACAACCTGTGAAATGAGGGGAAGACAACATAGTGCTCTTTGCTTCCATCTGCAAAAAATAGCGTTTGTTTAAATCCAGAGATGATCACAGTAATCTTCTAAACTGACCTTCTTCAGGCAGAGGTCTTTTTTCCACAGAGGCTGGATCATAATTTATGTTTCAAATATGATTATTGTTTTTAACAAAACAAACCAATAAAGAGATCACCACTAATATTTAAATACTCTAAAATTTCATCTTACTTTCCAGATTTGTCTAGCTTCAGTTTTCACCTTTTGCATCATACTTGGTCCATGTCCATCAGCCTCAAAAATTTTCCATAACGAGATCTCTTTTCCATTTGTGAGTATCTTCACAGAGAGATGTAGTCATGCCTTAACTTCCTTTACTTTGTAGTCATCCTTTGAAATTACTCCTCTGTCTTCTCATCTCTTTGGAAGTGTGGACGCTAAACCAGAATGCTGTTCTGGTATAGTCTTAGGTTTTTTTGTTTGAACAAAGATAGACTCTCTATTTTTTGTTCCTAGAAGCGTTGCTTTGCATTCTGGTGAACTGAAAAAAAATTACTGAGTTTATCCTGAGTAAAATGTCCTCCTGATTACTTATTCCGTCAATCTTTGCATTTGTCCATATAAGGAATTAATAGTGTCCTTTAAATTGCTGATAAAATCATTGACAAGTTGGATCAAGAGCCAATCCCTTCTCCATTCATAGATGTATTCTCATTAATGAGTGACCCCTACCATTCATGTTTAATAGGATCTTAACTATGAAACAATAAAACTTAATGAACAGAGACATAGCTGAAAGACAGACATGAAAGCTGATGGAGATGATCACACTACTGACAACAGAGCATGTAGCTAAAGTGCTATGTCAGACCTCTTTATATCACTTGATAGAGAAGGGACATAAAAATACCCAGAGCTAAGACAGGTAACATAATAATTTGGTGATATCTTTTCATGCTCCTTGGGTTTATAACAAACTAATTGTTTGCTGTTTAGCTGTCAAAACATGCAGTTACTGAATCTAAAGTTTATTGTAATTTATCAAAGATGAACAGTCTCCAGCTATGCTGCCTTCATAAGCACTATAAAAATGCATAAAATTTTACCTTATTTTCCATCCTTTATTAGCACAGTCTAACTCGTCTTACTTCTTGAAAGAAAATGGTTCTTTATGTGTGTAGGTGCCCAAAGAGGAAAATGAGAAACTATTATTCTTATTCATTAACAATGAGAAATAACTGAATTTTGTCTCATTTAGTAAATATGGATAAAGATGAGACTTTCATTTGTCTCTCAAGTACATCCTCCAAATGACGTAAAATCTGCTGGACTGCAAAAGTGTGAGACTACTAAATTACAGCTTTTCTGCTTCTTTCCTGCAGTGCTCTTGTGCAGTAACAGCACAATATGGAGATTTCTGAGAGCTTACTAGTTCACTAGGAAGTGATAACTTTGCTTTTCTGGAAGGTAGCAGTGGAATAGCTATAAGCTTGCAGAGTGTTTTCTGTCATTGTGAAGTGTTAGAATAAGGCATGCTGTTGATGGAATCTGTTTCTGTAGTTTCTGAGTACCCTGTATGACTGGTCCCTTTGAGAATTTCACAGAAACACTGTAAATACCCTGTCACCGCTCTACCTGGACAGGCATTTTACATATGTTGACAGTACATAATTAAGCATAAAACCACACCTTGAATATCCACAAATTGCAAACTTTCATTTTTAAATAGTGCTGGCCTGGTAAACCACTTTAGGAGACTGTTTTTTCCCCACAAGTAATACTATAATCAGCTTTTCCCTGACATTGTCTCATGTAAATATATCACTAGATTAAGGACCATGCTAATAAAGTTCTTTCTGTAATGAAAAGTTCTGTTTTAATATTTTAAGATTATTTTGAGGAAGAAAAGACTCCCAGGTGTTCCAGTTATGGGAATTCTGGAAAGTGTGGCACCTGTAGATAGTCTATGCTGTACACTTTAGTTACACTATGCTCTAGAGGGAATTTTAGGTGGACAGAATTATGAAAACACAGTCTTATGCAAGTGTATAAGTGCACTTATATAAGTTCATAAGTGTACACTTACATAAGTGTATAAGACTGTTTTTGTACTTCAGTTTCAAAATAATTATTCTTACGTGTGTTTGAATCTGAGATAGGGATTAATAAATGGATGAGAAGTTCCTAACTCCTATGGCACTCTTATCCACACTTTTAGTACTGCATGAGGATCAGTAGGCTATTATAGAAAATCAGTAGCTAGAACATGGCTATTAAAGAGTTTTTATTTAGTTGCTGATATTCTGTGTGTTAATTACTGAGGAAAGCTGTCTCTTTTAATGGTAAACCTGTAGTTGTTAATTGTTTGGTAACCTATTTTGTGTGATTTCAGTTCATTTTCTCTGAGAAATTGCAGCCACAAAAGACACCACAACTATCAGTTTTGCTAACTAAATGCCCTATTAGTCGCTCCATTTAGGCCAAGAATTTAGAAGAAGGAAAAACACATTGTCGTTAGATGTAGCTGTTCCAGTGGAAGACTACAGGTATTGCTCTTGTACAGTGCTTGTGCTTTCCCTGTTCTATGACAAACCAGAAGATTTCTATTCCCATTGCTGTCAGGCACATTCACAACAAACACTAAATCTTTGTAAAGTAAGCATTTTAAATTGTACGGGTGGCCCAAGTGATTGGGGCGGGAGGGGGGCGGCATTCAGCCTACTAGATGCTGATTCAGCTTGAACCTAAATTGCAAGTATTGATCAGCTTGACCTCTGGATATTTATAAACAACTTGAACCCTTTTCTTAATATCCATGGCACATGCAACTATTTTTGACTGCTGTGCATGTTGTCTAATTTAGTAAAGACTAAATACTGCTGGACAGCCCTAGAAATAGAGAAAGCCACTATGTAAGAATGCTACGTGTCTCTGAAGAGACAATTTTAACTTGCTATCTGTTAACAGATCCAATAGTTCTGGTAAATTTATTTGCATGAGGCAGCAAAACCCATGTCACTTATTAATTGAACTTTCTAAATAGTAATGTGATTAAATACCATATGTAAAGTGCAGTCACTCCAAAGCTGCACAAAAAGGCTCCTCCTATTACCTTTTTAAATAATATATGACTTTTTTGCTTGCCAGCATTGTTTCTGCCTCCCGAGTTCCTCCGAGCTTACCACGATGTGAATTTCCACTTACAGTTTTTAGTCTCACTTCAGGACCATTAAGAAAGAAATCATACATGCAAAAACCCTAAAATAGATTCAAATGATAATTTGTCTGTGTAGGATAATCACCTGAGCCTGGTCTTGCACAATGTTGAACACTATGTCCTTCTGTTATCCACAGTAAGAGCTGGAAGTGTGGATATCACAGAATCAAGCCCCGATGCTTATGTGACTGCAATATAGTGTAGTTGATTATATTCTGAATTTATATTCTCTCAACCTCTGTTCAATCTTCAAGGCTGTTCATATCTAGGAAAAAATAAATTATTTGAGAACAGTTTCGTAAGAGTAAAATTTTATGACAACATTTGAAAGCCTGTATTAAAATTCAGAAATATCTACTACTTTTATTTCATCTGCTTCATAACTTTGTTCACTTCGTGTGTGTACCCAAATAAACACACGGCTTTAAAGTCTGTCTGAAAATATCTTTATTGTTTTTATCTCCTATTCCATTGTCCTTGAGATGTTTATCATTATTTTGCTGAGCATAAGGCAGTAGGCATGAAGTTTAATGAGACAATAATTTTCAACATGATTTTATTTAGTGCAACATTATATGGCAGCCTAAAAATGCAAATTTGTATCCAGTCTGTATTTTCTCCAAAATTTGGAAGATCATTTAAGGGTTCAGCTGATACTTCATCAGGCATCCAAGTGACAAATGTGTTCATACTGATTAATGTGTACTGTCTCCAAGCAATGTGTATATCCCTGGTAAATGAGACTTCTATGTCTTTTTGAGGAAATGTATGAGTTATGTTCTACTGAAATATGAAATCATAAAACTTCTCGTCTACTGGTTCATAATCAATTTTATTTGAAACTGAAATGAAATATGAGACCTGTTTTTCTTCCTTTCCCAAGCGTATTGTGCAGTAGCATTCCTCTATCTCCTCAAGCTCCTTCTTCAGTGACCATATTATGGATAAAACACTTCTCATGGTCAAATCAATATTTAGAAGCTTCTGATTTCAGCTATTCAATTAACTGCTCAGTTGCACCCCCTTTTTCTTTCTTTTTTTGTATTTCTTTTTTAACCATTTAAAGGACTGTATTTATCAACATGACATTATAGCATCTGAAATAATTCAGATTTTGTTCCTGTTCTTCAGTGAGTAAAAGATAGCAATGATGATTGCTTTGTAGAAGTTAGGAAGTAATTTTGTAGATGATTTATTATAGCATTTTTTTATTCTAAGTTGTTCATGTCTAAAAATACCTTGGGTGAAGGAGGCCATACCTTAGAAATAACAATTTTGGATACTAGTAATAAATTGTTTATAAAAACAAGCAGGCAAAAAAAGGAGTCGTGGAAATGTTTTGTCATTGTTCAATTAGCTTCATGTGTTAGTGCTGCCCCATCTTCAGCACACTCTCTGATAAGTAGGTTTTTTTGGATAGGAGCTGGAGGTTTCTGCCTTTTCTTGTTACCAGTGCTGTGCTACCGCAAAGTGTTATTCACTGCTGCCAAAAGGTGGCTGAAAGATGTAACATCCAGTAGATAGGAAAGGAACCTTCAATTGTGTCAAAAAGCTTGTTTATTTCTCTTGTATTTAATTTGTCTGTGAAAGCTTTGCAAGCTAGTTTCATATACGTTTGATTACTTAGATGTTCATAAATAAGTCACTGTCCCTATGAGGTTTACTGAATATGTTCTTAATTCTGTGGCATTATAAAAAATTAATTAAATGGATATGTGAGAACTGAACACCTTTCCTCTGTCCTGTACTGACTGATCTATAAGTATGGAGGAAGAAAAAAAATGTTTACATGTCCTGGCCAAATTTATTCTTGTTGCATTTTGGAAACTCCACACCACAAAATAAGGATGGACAATTTGTTTCATGGTTCCTTAGTTATAAATTACGTGTGAATGATAAAGATCCATAAAGAAATTCCAGACAGGTTCTAGGAACAGTTTGACAAATATTGGGCTAATAAAGAGCCTGAGCAAAAGTAAAATGTAGGACTATCCAAAGTAGTGATCATCATCTAAAATGGAGTTCCAATAGTTATGAGTTAACTGGGAGACTTCAGCTGTTTATGTTAATGCTTTTGAGCACAATAGACGACACGTAAGAGAAGTCAAAGTCAGTGGCAGGGAGGGATTGTATCCTGTCCATATAATAAACTCAAGAGTAGTTCAAAAATGAATACCTCTTACTGTTTTGAAGCAAAATGCATGCACTTTTATTTTACAGAACATTGTTTACAACTTTGTGATTACTATAAAGTACAGAATGTAATTAATACTATTACTGATAAGTATGATTACTTGTAAAAACCTGTAAAAATAATGACCTAAACCAAGAGCAGATAGTTTCCAACAGCAAATTCTAGCTGGATTTTCTCTTTAGAATTTCATAGAATCATAGAATAGTTTGGGCTGGAAGGGACCTTAGAGGTCATCTAGTCCAACCCCCCTGCAATGAGCAGGGACATCTTCAACTAGATCAGGTTGCTCAGAGCCCCGTCCAACCTGACCTTGAATGTTTCCAGGAATGGTGCATCTGCCACCTCTCTGGGCAACCTGTGCCAGTGTTTCACCACCCTCATCATAAAAAATGTCTTCCTTATATCTAGTCTGAATCTACCCTCTTTTAGTTTAAAACCATTCCCCCTTGTCCTGTCGCAACAGGCCCTGCTAAAAAGTCTGCCCCCATCTTTCTTATAAGGCCCCTTTAAGTACTGAAAGGAATTTGTTGGCATGTCTGTGTGTTTACAGAAGTTAATCAAATAATCTACTTATATTCCTTTCCTCTACTTTTTATTCATCCTCCCCAATGTCATCCACTCATGATACTACTTTTGATACAAACAGATCATGTGATTTCACACACTGTTTAGGACCAGTCTCACATTCTGTTAATTCTAAAGTAGTGACTTGATCTATCAATATTTCTAACAAATTATACACAAAGCCATACCATAATTTGTATACAAAGCTAGCATAATTAGTCTCATCAGCCTTCATTCTCATCTGTTTGAGTTTTCAGGTTTTTAAAATAAGTATTTTTCTTGTAAAAGCATGATGATATACAAATGTACAAAACAGTATCTTGTTGTATGGAGACATGTAAGACTTCGGTATATTCATTCTGTGACATTGAGATAAAAATTATTTGTTTAGGAGTTGAACAGTCCAATAACACTCGTTAATTGTTAATGAGCTATGGCCTTATTGATGACACTTCCAGGTATGTTGCCACCCTTTTTTTGGTCTCAGAGCGTTCTCACAAATAAGATGGATCAGCTTAGTATAGTTTTGGCATGTTTGTCTTACTCAAGCCATCCCTCTGACCTCCCTCTGCCAGTGTCCATCTCAGTGGCAGAGGCTGGACCTCTTCAGTTTTGGAATACCCAATCAAGGTAATTTTCTCAGCTATCTGATACTACTGAATAGTTTTTCAAAAAATATTTTCTAAGGATCATTGATGTAGTGTCTTTCACAGCAATGGCATGTGATTGTTCAAATTTGCTAATGTTAAGTTACCTATAAAAAGAAACATTTTGGAAATAACAAAAAAGTTCTTAGGGCTTGCATATCCTTTTTTCCCCCTCTCATTAGTTCAATTTTCTCCTGTGATTTTGGAAAATGAAAATTTACCGTGTACCTGTAGTACATCCTGTAAGAATTAAGGCCTGACATATTGACAAGAAAGTTTCTTGGCAGCCATAAAACTCTATTTTTTCACCAGTAAATAGACTGTATTTCTCTTTGCTGAGAAATATTTATGACCACTGAACATCTAAAAACCTCTGTCACTTTAACCAGTTGGGGTAGAATATATATACACCCCAGACAAATGCTAA
>NW_009205783.1:0-12039 GCF_000690835.1 Fulmarus glacialis | reverse complement strand
GCATGAATGTTTTAATTAACATTAATAATGGATTAACATTAAAATCCTTTCTGCCCATATCAGAACCACTGTCATCTCTCTTATCACTGTAATCTGACAGGAGGTAAACTCTTTCTCTCAGTTTAGTTCAGCTACTGAATCATCCAGTGAGAGCTCATCCCAATATATCTATAACCCCAAGAGGGCTCATTATGACTTGAAATTCCTCTGGCACAGCGAAGGAGGTTTCTGAAATTCCCACCCACAAATACTTGCTCTCGCTTATGTTGCTCATTGTTCTTGCTGCAGTCAAATAATTGTTGACAGTGTCAAAATGTGTTCCTGTCACCTGGACTGCCCACAGGTACTGCGACATAACGTGTACGAACACTGATGTTCTCCTTCTAATCCAGGCAACCTGCATACAACCTGAAATCTGTCCCTCCAAAGGGTCCAGAGCTAAATAAACCAAAATAATTCCATGACAGTTCTGCCCCACTATTCCTATTTCTTTTCTTTGCTCCTCATTTACAATATAGAGATTCACCATGCATGAACAGGCAAGACCTATAGACATTTCATACATCAAGGAGGATGACCTTTTTGAGGTGAGAAAAAACAAAAATAGCAGTTCTCCCTATATTTGTGGGGTATTTTCAAATGCTTCCCACAGACTTTCCAGAGTGACTGGCACTGCTATGTTCAAGTTAAATTAAGATTTGCCTGTTTGTTTTCTCTTGGCAAAAGCAGAACCCAAAATTTTAATCGACAGTAAAGCATACAGGAAGCTTTTGATTCCTGGTATTTATCCAATTGCCATTTTTTGCCTATAAATGGACAAACAAGCTTGTTGAAAAGGTCTTCATAGAAAGATGTTAATGGAGCTCAAGCTAATGCAACAGCAAAACCTTAGAGAGCACTATGCAATGGGGGTAAATAAATAGCTGATATATTTCTGCTTCCAGTATTTTTCTGTTCCATCTTTCATTTTACAGAAAGAGAATGAAATTTTCCTTTCCACTCACAAATCCTTTCCTTCATCTGCCAAAATTTCATATCATAAAATACTATTAAAACTCCTTCTGCTGAGAAAAACCAAACCAGACCAAACCCTGCTTTCTCTCTGAAGCATCTCATTGTAATATTCCTTAATATGTCAGCAGTGACCCACACATTCATCCAGGACTGGATTCTGTAACCTTGCCCCATTTTTCAGTATTCATTTCTTAACTTACAGCTGCAATCTCTAGCGGAATAAAGTTTTCAGCAGACATCACTTGTTTAACCTAGCTTCATCTTTGACATTAAACAATGCTGTGCTAGAGTAATCAACTAATCCAGCTAATCAGTTCTGTAAAGATTCCTCCCAAAAAACATGAAGATGCCATGTCAGTTTTGACTGTTTCATCTGGAGTATTCCTGAGCCATTTCTCACTCTGTAATGATGCCTCTGGTCTTTCCAACTGCTATTTCATTATCAAGTGAAGAATTATTTAGTTTTCAGTAAGCCCACCCAAAGTTCACTTCCATATTCCCAAAGTTCAAATCAGATCAAGCAGTAGTAAGAGAAAACTTGCACACATGCTATTATTGCAGCTATGTTTATGTACACCCAGTTAAAAGACATTCCCTTCTAGCTCCAATAAATATTCCTCAAAATGTCTGTAGCTGTGTGGCATCTCATAGCACTTATATGATTCATCAGCTTGTCACTCTCTGGACTTTCTAACTGACATGATTTAGATCACTCATAAAAGCAGTTATTTAACCATCAATAGGGAATTAGCAACTTTTTATACAGAAACCCAGCTTTATTTTTGGCTGTAACTGATTACAGATGAAATAGCTAAACCCTGCTTTCTGTAGGCAGTCCCGATCTCCATGCACTGTTACTGCCGCAGTAAAAAGTTTGCCTTCCCTGACTAGAGGCACGTGGTCAGGATGAGTGCAGGTTCCCGGTTACTTCTGCAGTAACATGTAAGTAAGGGCTCAAACCAAAGGCATTGCAGGGTTTTTGCAGATCATTTCTCCACATTTGTCTTCTTGTTGATACTCGCACTAGTACATAGTTATATTTATTTTCTTTCTTACCTGTTTCACTACTCACTCCCAGTTGGAAGACCTGCCCATCCCCAGATCCTGAGGTTGCTCAGGCTCAGTAAATTCTAGCTACCAGTCCCCTATAGGTGCTCCCTGAACAATGTGCATTTATTTCAGAAACTGGCTGCTCATTTGAACATGCTGAAGGCTTCAGCCTTCCAGTGATCACCCACAGTTAATGTACTCCCAGAGTGCTCTTTGGCTCCCTTTTTCATTTCGCCTAAGTTATTCAATGATTCAGTGTATTTAGGGAAAGGAAGGATCCTGTGCAACCTGGATTGAAATCCTTTTCACACACGATACTTTCCTCATTTTACTTACAACATGGCCAGTTTTTCTCCCGTATTGCACGTAATGAATTTTTTACAGTCCTTGTGTTTGTAAATGTGGAATTCACTACCAACCCATTTCCTTTTCTCAGAGTCAGAGCACATGATTCACAGAGGAGAAAGAGGTAAATCAAGTGCATTGCTTCAGAATAGTGATGTTAATTCCTTTTATAAATTAAGTATTATGGATATATGAGGTAAAGTATCATTCGCTTGGAAAAATATCAATGGTGCCTTGAACTTTACTATTCTATATCTTAAGTTTATTTTAAAAGCACTACAAAATTCTAGTGTAATGATTACCACCGCAAAGAACATCTGATTCATGTGTACTTCTATTATAGAAGAAAATTGCTACGGAGTTGATTAAGGTTTGAATTAAGGAAACAGATACAGTATAGTCTGAACCCTTTGACATCCTCTGAACCATTTTTAGTAAAAATACTTTCTTCTAGAGTTAAATCTCAAATGAAGCTCTTCACATCATGGCAAATAAGACACGGTTTTCAGCTGCACATAAGCAAGTCCTAAGTATTTCAGCAAGGGTTCTACCTCTCCATATCCTCTTGAGCAGTGTCATTGAATTTGTGCTTTCATATATCCCATCTCTGGCAAAGCTCCTCCTTGTGCCTCCTGAAGACCTTATTCAAATGCTAATATGGGGGCATATCCAGCAACCCTCTCCCATTGTGTGTGAACAGTTGCTGCATGTCTAGGCAGTATGCGCTCCTGTTTACTATCCCATCATGGCATAATTTTCCCAGATGCTTGTCTCAGCTGCTGTGTCTGCTTCCCCATTCACACCTACCTTTGGATTAATGAATCTTTGAGACGAGGCAGCTCTTAACTGGCACTCTGAGGAGTGTGACAGCGTATGTCATGAGAGCTAGCATTTGAGCCGGAGGATCAAGGATTTTGTAGCTGACCTTTACATGGGCAGGCAGTTTCTCTGAAGGTTTATATCAAGACTACTTGAACTTAAATTACTTTAACACTTTCTAGTTTTAGCTGTTTGGAGCTATACTACATGACACTATATTCCAGTGCTGCTGGGCACAGTATTGGCTTTCTCTTTGCACTGGACAGGAGCGATATAGATGTGTTCCACCAGAGAAGATGGGTGACTTTCTGTGGATGCCCTGCACAGACTCTGATCAGAAGCAAACGTCCAGTTTTCAGAGGAGTGAACTCTAATTTCTCGAGTACGTTAGTTTCATTTGAAGACGGAATGTAGAAATAGTTGAGAGCATTATATTTTAAAAATAGCTATTATTTCTATGCATTTGTGCTTTGCTCTTGCAACTCAAAGTTCTGTTCCAGGAGTCATCTGGAAATCCAGACTGAATCTTTTGTGGTGAAAATGTAAGTAAGCACAGTAAAACACCAATGTAAAATTAATATTTATTCTCAGAATGGCACCTTTGAAAGATATAAGATAAGAGAGCTGTGAAATATTCTTAAACTGGAAGAAATTTCTCTGCTGAAGTTTCAGAAGTTTCAGAAACTCTGTTACCAGATTGAAATTCAGCTCACTTTGGAAGCGGCTTGTGATGGGAATACAGCCATGACTGGAATGCTGTGTTATGCCGTGGGACTCAAAGTACCTGATACCAGCAAGTACTGTTCCAACAGTGCAAATTCAAACCTCGTTCAGTTCTAAATAGCAATGGGCCTGAAATATATCCCTAGATATGAATCTGAATGGAAGTGCTCCCCTTTACTTTGGCTGCCTAAAAATCTGTTGTAAGGCCCATGCTTCTCTACTGTTATGAACAGAATTCACTGCTGATTGATAGGCTGCTTCCAGAGGTGGAATTAGTATGCTTAAAAAACTCCATCCTAGCCTGTGCTAATAGATCTGAGATGTCTCCAGTTGTTACAGATAGGTATGGGGGTTTGTGTGTAATTTTGAACAAAGCAAAATAGTTAAGCCATAGTTCAAATGTACACAGGAAATTTCACATACATGAAACCTGCAAATTTATGTAATCGGCATTAAGATTAATTCAGTTAGAAGGAAAGCGGACTGATTAAAAAAACCTTGGATTTCTAGTATCTTTTAAAAAATAAATTTCAGGAAATAGAAACTTGTTCCTTGATTGTTTTGCATAATCAATAGAGGCTCTGACGCAAATGCACACAGTGAGGTCATGTGTTACATCATGCTTGCTTTCTTTAGGAAGCAGTAAGGTTACAACTGAAAAGTCAGCTTTGTTTCTCAAACTCTGGTGTGTGCTGTGACAAATGCCAATTTTTTTTTTTTTGACTCTTTCCTACTTTCTGTCTTTAGAACTTAAATTGTGTTTAATGTTGTTAGATTCACATTGTGGGTGAGAGCGCAGTGTGAGGGAAAAGGAGGGGAGTGAACTAGGGGCCACTTTGGTGTCCTGCTCCTGGCTGGGCGCAGATACTGTTTGTAATTAGAGTAGCTCCCCCGGTGCAGTCTATGGCTGGTAGTCAAAGGGCTGCTGCGGCTTGCAGTTTGGTTCTGTCCTCAGCAGCAGTCATCTCCTTGGCATCTCAGGCTGGAGCTCGCTGAAGAGCAAACAAGAATGCTGTTTAGGACTACTGCGTGACCTTGGAGTAGCATAAAAGGCCTGGAGCACTGGGTAGGTGCCTTTTCCCGGGTTTGTGGCCCCTGAGTAGGGCTTTGGTTAGGTCCTAGTCAGTGTTGATTGTGCTAATGGCCCCCGGCTCCTTCAAAGAGGCAGTTTATCAAGAAAAATAATGTCATTTAGAAATTTATTGGTCTGCCTGTGTGAATCAGAAGGTAGTGTAGAGAAATGGTCCCCAAATGTACAACTGGCTTTAAGTGGCTCAGCTGCTTTTCTGCATTTGAGTGACAGTGGCATTAAGGCAGCACAGAAACCCAACTATTCATCTTTTCTGGGTAGAGCAGCTGTCTTTCAATAACAGCTAGAGGAATGCAGCTCTCCTCTATGACACTGATGTAAAGCAAGCTAAGATAGGAAGGATAATAGGTTCATGCATAGAGGATTACATTATTTCCTTTACCTAAACAACTGACTAAGGTAAGAGGTAAATATTTATTTACCATCTAAAGATGTTACATAATTTATATCATTTAAGTAAAATAAAAGTTTCTTTTAAAATAGTAGATAAAATCTGATTTTTTTCCCTATCTGTATTTTTTACAAATACATTAATGTTCCAGATAAATAATTAAAAAAAAAAGAATATGAATGCAATAATTCCATTTTAGTTAGTTGATACTAAGAATGTATGAGCTAAGGATAATGGTTAATGAGATCCTAAAGCTTTTCCCTTTGTCCCGAGTCCACCTCCTCCCTTCTCCCCACATCTCCCTTACCCCCAGTCTACGGATTTAAGTTGTTATTATATCCTCCAGGAAAACTAAAGGTTAAGTTTTTGTTTAGGATGGAAGTGTTAGCCCCTGAGAAGAAAACACAGGAAGAGAATGAAGATTTGCAACAGTATCATCAGAAGCCTGCAAACTGCAAGAAATTGCTTAGGAATTGCTGCTTGATAAAGCGAATTTTTGCCTGGAAAAGTTTGAGCTCTAAAGGTAACTTTCCTATTGTAATTTTTAGTGTAGGAGAAATTGTTGTCTTTCCAAGAATTCTAAATTTTTGATACAGTGGTATTACTGAATTTAGCGTCAGTCAAATTACAGGTACAAAAAGTCTCTACTGTCTTGAGTCTATTGTGCAAAGAAATTAAAAATGGTACAGCTTTGATTGAAGGTGCTTTATCATAATGTGATATAAATAAACTGCATAAGCATTCATTTTGCAGCACATCAAAATACATTGTCTGCAGAAAAGGTCTGCAGAAAAAAAAATCCTTCAATCAGAAGACAAATGAATAAATGTAAAATCCCAGTAACTAAATTTATCAATTTATCAGGACCCAACCCAGAAATCTGTTTTGATGAGTAAAACCTCCTTTGATCACTGTCAGAGTATATTTACATGGAAATTACATGATCAATCCCTTTGTTTTTGAGGAAATGGAGAAAGGTACCATCCTGTCACATAATGATGTTATGTACTGTATTTATTAATAAATGCTGAAAGAAGTGCTTCTTTTTAAATTGAAAGTTGGCTGTGAAATATCTCAGACATTGAAAGTCTAACTCTTTTATGAATAGTAAATTAAACGGCAACCATCCTGAAGTGATGGTTAATCTGCTTCACGTTATTTTCCTCAGGAACATACACACAGTTAAGGATTTTATTCAGCACTGATTCCTCTTTTCACCATCATATTTGTACTTTGCAACATTATGTAAAAACAAGACAAAAAACACTGCCCCAAACAACCCTTTTGTGTTTGGGCAGAATTTTTCACCCCCTTGCACACATTTTATGACAATAAAAAAACAGGTCCTCAGAATATTGAATTTGTGTCAAACAGAATGAAAAAAATGCATGACATTGTTTTGTCATGAAGAGCTAAGTCACCATATCCTGAGTGATATGTTATTTTATTTACACATTTACTTTAAAGGATATGCTCCAGTAACTTATTTTCAGCATTTAGAAAAAATGAGCTGGTTAAATACAACATACTTCTGGTTTTAAACTGCCCTTATTCCTGAATTATCCAAGTAAACACGTGTTTGATATGCTTTTTAATCTAACCATAATCATTTAGCTATTCTTGGCCACTCATTTCTAAAGCTTTAGGCTAATATTTCCAACAAATGGCTGCTTTAATCACCATGCATATTACGGTTTACTAAACACGTTTGGTTTCTGATTACTCTATCAGTTTGTAGCTATAATTCTCTGCACTTTATTTTTTGTATTGTTACTGGATCTGATGAAACAAATATGAATTTGCTGTAACCCTTTCAATACATTCATCATTTTGTTCATGGGCATTTTAGAATTTTTTTTCATTGGGCTATTTATCAGCAATCTCAGTAGGCCTAAGGAATCAGGTCTCTAGAAATGGTGTGTGAATCTAAAGCAACTTGCATTGAAGTTAATAGGTCCGATTCTTCAGTACCTTTAAACTGGCTAATCATTTGCACCTCTGGAAAGGGTCTTAAAACAGTTGATAAGTAATGGTGGAATTAAGGATTTATTTTGTCTTGGTAAAGTGAATTAGCAGATATATGAACCACTGTAAAATCAGGCTCAATGAAGTTACTCTGGGTTACTCCAACAGAGACAAAATCAGAATCTGACACATAGTTAATTCAAAATGAAGCTATTAATTTTGCTTTATCTAGAACCAAATGATAGAAAACATATTCCTGTAGGGATACCTCTACAGGAACCTTTGAATATTTATCAGGATCAAGAAGACTGACGTCCTGAGGTACTTTCTTCAGCACTGTTCTGTTGTCCAAGGTGATCCCACTGGCTGAATAGGTTTTCTTGGACTTCAGTAGTAGAGCCTACTGACATCCGTAACACAGGTTGTATATGGGTTATCCCACTGAGTTCATGATCTGCAGCTAGGTAAGATTTCATACATATAAACAAGTGGGGCATTTCTGAAACCCCCAGGCTTGGCCATGGAAATGCTTATCCATTCTCTGCAATAAGTTAAAAGTCAGCTGGAGGTCTGCTGTAATTTAGCCTTCCTCCTAGTACCCACAACAGTGCTATGGTAGCTACAGAGCACCTGGCTACTGAGGTACTTGGTCAATACCTACTGTTTTCTGTCGTCAGGATGAAGGTGGGCTTGCAAATGATATTGTGGTGGCTCATTCCCACTTAGGTATTCCTTTATGCAAATCAGCTACCTTAAACTACTAGAGTGGTATAAAAATAGTTACTAGGCAGTTGAGGCTTGCAGTTTAATACTTAAAAAACAACTGAAATCTTTTTGTTCATGTTTGTAAAAAATACTGAAAACTGAAAATACTGAATTATTTGGTAATTCACTGCCATTATAACAGTTTGTAGCTGGAAATACTGTGAAGTAATGCATATTTGATCTTTCTTTTAAAACAGAGATTATTTCTTCTCTACAGTTTGTTTTTCATATGTTAGTTTATTTGTATGATCTTGAAACCGAGTTTGTCAACAGGTTGTTTTAACTTTATAGAATTAATTATACTTTCACAGACAATTTCCATTTCTGAATTTGGAGCTGGCAAATAAATATTTGATTTACTGCAATGTTCAGATGATTTAACTCTATTTTCAGAATGAATAATCTTATGGTAAAATCTTAGAATGTCCTGGCACTGGGGATGTCTTCCCACTTCAACATCTCTCATAGGAATAAGAAGAATGTTATGACATAAATAGTAACATAAATACTGGAAAGATAATTACACTCAACCCTTTTCTACGCAGTATTTAAATAGCATGAATTTAATGCAGTAGTGCCTGCCCCAAATGAAGAACAAGAGAATAAAAAATGGCTTATTGTATTTAAAAAAAAAAAAAGGAATAAATTAGTTGTCAATGGGAAACAATTCCATGCTAAAGACACTATTTTACTCAATGTTCAAGGCTCAGTAATTTGACTAATTCCTCACACAGTAGTTTCAGAGAGCAGATATCTTGTAATTAAGGCTAGAGGAACAGACTATGATCATTGCCAGGCATACATCAGTTAGAGTTCGAAACTGCAGTGAGCTCTGGGGCCCAGTTTAAAGCATGTGTTGGAAAACTGGAGGGTTTCACTTTCAAAAATGAGCAGCACTGAAGTATGTCCTCACTAAATTGGCAACCTATTCAGCTAACCTAGGGCAGTTATGAGTCTTTCCTGATTATTCATGAAATATACATTCTGCTGCAGATTTTATAAAATGCAAATGAGAGACACCAAGAGGACAACAAGGTGTCTGTCACAAAGATAAATTTGGAGGAATTGTATTGCTGACTCTGCATTACTTACTACTAAAAATATTATAGATTATCAATTGTTTATTTATGAACTTTTTAATATTGTTTGTGTTTCCTCAAACCACGTATTTATGAGTTGAGTTATGAATAATTCAGGAATAATTCCAAGCTGTCAATCAATGTGTGTATTTTTCCCTGTCAAACACTACATTTGACAAAATATTTAAGGAAAAAATAACCCAAGTTATTTGAGAACTAGTTAAATGTTCTGCTTTCCCTAGGGTACTTTATATACTCTCAGTGCTGGAGATTGTCAGTGCTGTTTTTTTTAAATATGGACTTCTTTTGAACAGGATAATAGTTTGTCCCCTGTGGTCCATTTGCCTTTTCTTCTCCTATGCAAATGTGTTGAGCAGTACTTTGAAATCCAGTCACATCTCAGACCATGAAAAGAAATTTTCCTCCCAGTTGTTCAAAATTAACAAGAATCTTTATTAATATTGAACAGGATTGTCAGTGCTGTTTTTTTTAAATATGGACTTCTTTTGAACAGGATAATAGTTTGTCCCCTGTGGTCCATTTGCCTTTTCTTCTCCTATGCAAATGTGTTGAGCAGTACTTTGAAATCCAGTCACATCTCAGACCATGAAAAGAAATTTTCCTCCCAGTTGTTCAAAATTAACAAGAATCTTTATTAATATTGAACAGGGGTCCTTTGGACTGAAACATTCTTCCAATGTGTCTCTCAGCATTAATTCTTGTATGCCTGCTTGTACCTCTTTTCTATTGAGCAGTGAAGCGATGGGGCAAAGACAATCTGAAAGCTAGACACTGATGACAGCGGGATTACATACAGGGATTAAAGTATATGTCTTTTCCAATATCAAAGCCCTCAACTGCCTTAATTAGAAACTATCATGACTACTAATTAGGAGACAAGAGTTGTTTCCTGACTTTATTACTGAAGAAAAGCACCTTCTTTTTGTTTGCTTATGCTTGGAGTGATAGTTACTGAAATCTGCCTGGTCCTAGTCACTCTTCCCTACAGGAAGAATATGAAATAAACAGCGTAGATAAAAATGAGAGAAAACAACAATAAATAATAGATATCCAGCGTCAAGAATAGCATATCCTCCTGAGTTCATTCCCTTGTCCCAGTAGCTGCTCTTCACAAACAGTCCTCTCTTAAAAGATTGCTGATATACTGTTCAGCTCTTTACTTGTCCACTAATTGAATTTGTATGGCCTGTCAGATGTGTCATTTTTTACTTCATGTCATGTTAAACTACTTCATGTAGTTTTCCTAGGATTTTTTTCCCCCAGTTTTCTCTGAGATGCTTTGAACAATGTTGGGTTTTTTATTGAATTTACAAATTTACATCATGAGAGTACTTCATAGAACTTCATATGGGCACTAGGAAAAATTTGTCCTATGTGCCTATAGAACTGAAGTTCATATGACTTTGCTATTTTGAGTCTGAAAGCCTCTAGGAGAAGAAAAAGGAGAGAGAGAGAGAGAGAGATGGAGGAAGGGAAGGAGAGGTGGGAGAAAGACAAAGACGAAGGACCATGTCCCTTGCCAGACCCTCTTCTCCTTTCCATTCTAGATAGTGAATGTGTAAATAATTAGACCATACTGTATGAAATCTTTCCTGAATGCTCAATAAGCAGGTTTGTAGCCTATTACTACATGTATTAACCACTGAAGAGATTAACATATCTGAGATTTTATGCTCTGAAAACAAACATAGAAATCCATTTAAAAATGGAATCTTTCACGGTTTTAAGCAATACAGAAATCTTTATTTTGTAAAAACTACAAGAAGAGAAATTTACTTGGGAATTCAAAATGAGCAACGTTCAGCCCATTTTGTCTATTTGAAATATTTATGAAAATGTTTTACAATTTGATGTTGACACTCTTGGTGTATATGTTAAATAAGCTAGCTACTAAACCTAGGAAAAGTTACAGGATTAAAACCTTACTCACTGTGTGTCTTTTAATAACTTTTTTCAGAGAAGATTAGCATTGCTCAGTATTGCTTTAGGTATTTCTTTAATTACAATGAACTATGAATTAGCACTGTTTTCTTATTCAGCTCTAATAAGTTGAGGTTTTGTGGTGCCTTATACCTTCTTGCTCACTGTGCAAATGTTGCATTTTATGTTACAAAAACGTCACCTTCTGAACAAATATTGCATACATTGTATATACATATCTTTTCAAGTCACTGAACTGGATGGGAAACATGGATATATTCCATTTATTTGTAAAAGTGTTGCCAGTAATGCGCTCTTTTTTATTTATTTCAGATTTTTTCCCTGAAACTAATATGGGACTCTATTCTTAGCTAAATAATTCACTGTATTAGAATAGAGATGTAGTTGTTCATATTTACTAGGTATGAAAAGATTGTTTTAAAAATGCTAATAGAACATGGTGGAAAGAAAAGGAAAAAAGGTAAGGGAAAATAATCTATTTTTAATATTTTTTGGTTTGTTTTCCACCAAAGCCTATTCACCCATTATAATCTCAGATAAAGGAGTTTGTGTGAAGAGGCCTAGCAAAAAGGGGAGCCTTGTACTTTGTTCCTTTCTTGCCAAATGCTAACTCTGAAAGACAAATCATGGCAATAAAGTTAGAGGCTCTTCCTGGTGAATGTAATTTTCTTTTAAATTTGTAGCACGGAGTGATCTAATCTCAGTAAGACTTTGTCGTGGTTTAACCCTAGCTGGCCACTGAGCACCACACAGCTGCTCGCTCACTCCCCCTCTCCCCCCCGCCCCAGGCGGGATGGGGGAGGGAATCAGAAGGGGAAAAGGGAGAAAACTCGGGG
>NW_009205782.1:0-9402 GCF_000690835.1 Fulmarus glacialis | reverse complement strand
CATGGGGACAGCCCGCTCTTGCGCCTTTAGGACCTCCTGAGCTGTTCCAGGTTTGCATATTGACACATCTGTGATTAAAAACTTTTTTCTCACAGAAACTTAAAAAAAATTACACTAAACTATTATAATTTATCCTAATGAATATCTATCCTCTCTGAAGCAAATAATTTGACCAACTTTTCCTTCTCTAATTTCTCTAAAGGTATAAATTGTTATACTCAGTAAGTTAGAGAACAGAAAAACCATTTGGAATCAGAAGATACTTAAAACTCAATAGAATACATACCTGGAAAAGCAGAAAGACAGATTCCTGACTTCTGAGCTCCATAGAGGGTATTAGTCAGGCAGCCAGCTTTAAGTGGATATTCATTCAAATTTTCAACCCTTAAGGAATATTGCCAGCCAGATGCCACATATCTCTGAGCAAGGGAATTGCTCATTTACATGGTAACATCAAAATTTAAAGAAAAAAAGTTGTCATTTTCATATGCAATACTCAATATCAACTTTGATTAAAATTGATCTCAGTTTAAATTATTTAAATAAGGTAGTTCTTCTTTGATCATGAGTGCTCATTTCCAGAGTGAAGACTGTTCATGCCAGTCTTGATGCCCTTATTAAAGATGATAGCCTGAATTAGCATTCAGCTACTTATATATTTGTCATGTCTTAAGCAAAAATGCATTACTTCTCAAACCACACTGACCTCTCACCCCTAGAGCTGGGAATTCTTACAGAAGTACAGAAAAACAGTTCAACAGATCAACTAGAGATTATTTCTGTTTAAAGTCTGCAACACTTGTATGAAAAGCATCAGCAATGCCAGAACAGGGATCACAATTTTTATTTTTAAAACCTTAAGTGCAAGAGCACAAGGACTTCCGCAGCAGAACCAACTGCGTTTAAGGACTATCTGTTCAGTATGCAATGCTGGCAGTCAGTTTTCCTGGAAAGTTGCTTCAGGAGTTCAACTGGAACTTGGTTGTTACATCCCACTGAAGCTTGTGTAACCAGATCCTGAGTGGTTAACAGACACTGGAAAAGATAGTCCTCCGTCATAATCCTTGGCACTTAGTGCTTACTGAGTAACACCTGGTCCCAGAAGTAAAATGAAATTATGCAACAGTGCTAATGGTGCAGATAAAAACCTCACTCAAGGAACTCAGCAGACATGCAAATGATTATGGGAGAGGACCCAAGTGCTAGTACTGACTGCTACAAAATGGGACTTATTTCTTAAAGTATCTGATTTTGAAATACTTGAAATCAAAACATTTTCATTTAATGCAGTAGATTATATTGACCTGTAGTAAAAAAATTTGAAGGCAACTGCACTCTCCACAGAAACATGACCTATAAAGAATATGCTAAAACATTATTTAAGGCTTTCTAGTGATTGCTTTCTGAATTTGTCCTACAGATAAAGGCACGGAGACAAATATGTAATCTCTCACTGATTAGTGAGTCCTCATGATCGTCTTGGCAGAACAAGACATGGAGTTCACACTGTTAGTGCTTGCACTATAACTGCTGTGTAATGGACTGCTTTTTCCAATAGCCTCACTTTAGCAAGTTATGGAAGTACAAACTTCACAAAAGGAAATATAAAATTCAAATAGTTCTAGAGTCCCAAATCTGAAAACAGAGGAAGAATGGGAGTATTTCTCCTGCTGATAGCTCATGAAAAGGAAAGATGGAGGAATGTATTTATGCCTGATCTCGAACCACTTCTTTGGATAACGGGTATTCTTTAATTCCATAAGGTAAAGAAAAGAATTTTGTTTCGAGAAGGAAAGCCAGAAGGATATTAAGCACTTTTTCCCAGCAGTAAGTGTGGAGGAATGGTTGTCATGCTGTGAAAAACTTGCTTTTGGTTTTCACTGAAAATAAACAGCGAAAAAAAATGCCCTGTAGCTAATATCTAATCAATTAATTAAAAAAAATTAAAGGCATGTATTTGTGTTTGTTATACAAAGTTTTATCACACACAATGAATCAGCAGCCTTTTATTTTAATAACCACCACCGAAAGATTCTTCTCCTGTTAAAATCTCTTAGGATAAAGGATTGAAAATATTTATGTTTTTTAGCTTTATGCAAAACAACAAGGATTTAACTTTAAATACTATCCATCATAGACACTACAGCTTTAATCTGAAAAATAAATACAAAACTGTAACATAATTGTATACATATTGCCCCTGACTGCATAAAAGTCCAAACACTGAGCCATTAGTTCCACAGGATAAAGCTGAGTGTACATCCTCCCTGAACTCCAGAAGTCTTTGGGGTGTGAAAGTCTAAATTATATTTAATCTCTTCGATAGACAGCACAACAGTAGTCATGATGACACAGGTAATAGGTTCATTCAGATATCCAGGAAAAATACCAAATAAGAAATATGTTTGATTTAGAGTCAAGAAATGTAGAATGCAGAATGTGATTGGTTGTAAACAAACAGCCAAGTTCTGCCCCAGTTCCAATTCTACTCCACCCCCCCCGAATAAAATTGGATAATACTGCACACCATGTAAATGTTGTCAGAATTTGTCTTTGCAGAAGTGGGAGCAGAGGAGTATGGAAACCTTACTCCATCTATCTTTTAGCTGTAACACTGGAAGAGACTAACAGTAGCATGCATTCCTGATAGGAAATCCTTTATATTATACTGGCAATATTTCATCATACTATATTAATGCTAATTTTACCAATCAGATTGCCAAGCTGACTTCAGTTGGCAGTTGTATTAGCAATTATTCATCATTTCTCATTAACATTGGTTATGAAAGCTACTGATGCAGCAAGACTTTAAAAATGTATTAGCAAAAAAGTAATTTTAGTACGTTCTTATGAAAGCTTGCTAATTTAATGCAGTGGGCTCATCCAGACGAAATTTGACAGAGGATATCTGAATTTTCCCAGCCCTGATACCATACAGAAATTCATGAAACTTAACAGTGAAAAAAGATATAGTACCTAATTAGAAGGTATTACTTCTAGACAGATTGTATATGAATTGTATGCCATCTTTGATGTTTGGGAGCCTGGATGTGCTCTACCGTGGCTATATTTATAGGTTTCATTTACTTCCCTGGTATTCACCCAGTAAGAGCAGTACTCGATTTAAGAGATTTCTTCCAGACAAGAGCAGCTTTATCCCGAAAGCTAGACTCCAGAACCTGCCCACAGAAAAGCACCAGATTCAGCTCTCAGGCAACGTATCATTTTCAACCAATGCTACCCTGTTCTGGAGTTTGTACCCTGAGGAAACATAGATCCAAGAAAGGCTATGTCACAACTTTACACCACAGTCACTACCCCGTTGTTGATACTGATATCAGATGCTATCGTTACTCAGACGAAATCAAGCACTGTCTGTATACTAACGATTTTGAGCATTATCGTTCATTTTTGCTTTGTAAACTCAGGATGAATTTATGGTTTACATTCCATTTCATTCCATTTTGTACCTTGGTTAAAATTGGACATTAAGGATATTTTGCTTTTCTGAGCTTTTTTCCTTGGAATATAGAGGATGGTTGTTGATATATTAACCTTTTCTGTAGGCTTTCTACAGGACTTTTAAAAATGAGATTTTATTTTTTTTTTTCCCCCCTTATTTGCTATTACCTTGCAAGTTGAAATACTGAGCATGTAAACATATCTGGAGCATCTATAGGTCTGAATATTTTGGCTACTGAGATTTGAAGGGAAAAATAGAATTTGAATCACATACTCATTTGTCAAGAGAAGTAAGAGAAGAAAATGTATAAAAAATCCTGGAGGATCAGTAGAAGCTAGAAGGTAATCTGTGAGAAGGATTGTCAAGAAGACTAAAAGGAAGAAGCTAGTAGCTAACCCGTCTGATTTAGGAACAGAGATGAAAGTTGTGCAACAATAGTTTAATATCTCCAGGTGGGACCTATTATTTCTCCACAACACATATTCATACTTTATATTTATAATGTGCCTCTCTGAGAAGAAAGTCAAGATCAGTAACAGCGGAGCCTATTACATAAAAGGTTAAGTGTCCTGAGGAAACATCACAATAGCTCCCAAATTATTTTCTGAAACAAAATCTTTGGAAACATGATATTATGAGTTCCTATGCCATGTGTGGAGAACTGAAGCGACAGCCCCACTTCTCAGGCACAATGGAACCTTCTACTTGCCTGTGAAGGTAAAGCTTGTCTGTGAAGGTTTTTCTTAAGGCCACTACTGTGCAACAAGCTCCCAGGCAAGCTAAAGATCACCACAGATTAGACCACCCAGAGCAAAGCTTTTTTACCTTTCCTGTGCTAGTATAAAAAACCAGCTCTGTGCAAACAACTTTTTTACAAAGCCAACAGCAAAAAACCATAATCCTATGAGTGCCAAAGAGTACAACTATCAAGTTTCCTAACAGAGGAGGAGGAGAAGAATAAATCACAAATTGCAGTACCGGGAATTCAGGTAGATGTTTAATAATGAGGAGAATTGGGTGGGGTGGCATAGGGTAGGGTGGTATGTGGTAGGGTGGGTTGGTTTGGTTTGGGTTGGTTTGGGCTGGGCTGGGCTAGGCTGGAATAGAATAGAATAGAATAGAGTAGAGTAGAGTAGAGTAGAATAGAATAGAATAGAATAGAATAGAATAGAATAGAATAGAATAGAATAGAATAGAAGCGAAGCAAATCCCCTCAAAAGATAAGTGCAAGAACACTGTTGTGTATGTTTGCACTATTTAAAATACTAGATCATTAGAACATTAATACATCATTACAATCCACCGGTTCTTCTCCATTTTTAATCCCTACCTATATAAATATGTGGCTGTTAATTCTGTATTAATCCTTCTGCATCTGTAGTTAAATGAAGAAGGAGAAAGGTGCTTTTACTGTAGGTTCACTTCCCTTCTACGGCCATGTTTACCTGTGAGAAAATGCACAATAGGATGACTTTTTATAATTCAGTGGCTTAACTTCAATATGCTACTGGTGAAAGTGACAAGCCATCCTCCTTGAGATTAAGGCATAAAATACCAATTGAGAGTTTACAAGATTTCTCCATAAATTCATTTTCCATTGGCTGGTGAGTTTTTGATCTCTTTTTACACTATCAGAAAGAAAGCCAGTGGACAACAAAGGTAAAGCCAGCAGCTCACAAGCAAACAGAAGTGAACAGCATTAGATGACTTCAACTGAATATCATATTCCTATAATTTCATTGCAGTTCTAATTTCATTTCAAACCTGAACTCTTCATCTGAAAATAGATCTATGGGGTGTATTTGGAATTAGCCTGTTTAAAGACCTAGACATCTAGGTGTGGAATTATTAGCTTTGTACAGGGAGAAACCGTAACACTTTGTGTAACAGTATTTCTTTTTCCTGAGACAGTGGTCCTTAACTGAATTAGTCAAAGCTACTAAGGGTGATGAAAAATGAAATCATAACATCAAAGGCACATACCAACAGAAATGCATAGCCTTGCCCGGAGAGAGGGAGAGAGTGAATGTGAAAATTGATGGCTGGATTATACCTGGTTTTATCACTAGTCAATGTGGTTTCAGTGGGGAGAAAAAGATTCATAAGCTTCATGTAAAGGACTGACAGTACTCCTATCAAAACTCCTTCTAGCACTTGCTGGGTGATAAAACACAGAAGCAGGGTAGTATTACAAAGGGGGCCATCCCTTCTCCCCAGTAGCTAGCGGAGCTGCCTGGGAGTTGAGAGTGAAGCATACTGCACAGCATTGCTCTGCACATTGCAGGGTGTTCAGAGCCCTTCAGTACTTAAAGGGAGCTTATGAGAAAGATGGGGACAAGCTTTTTAGCAGGGCCTGTTGCGACAGGACAAGGGGGAATGGTTTTAAACTAAAAGAGGGTAGATTTAGACTAGATATGTAAGGAAGAAATTTTTTACAATGAGGGTGGTGCAACACTGGAACAAGTTGCCCAGAGAGGTGGTAGATGCCCCATCCTTGGAAATGTTCAAGGTTGGGCTCTGAGCAACCTGATCTAGTTGAAGATGTCCCTGCTCATTGCAGAGCAGTTGGACTATATGACCTTTAAAGGTCCCTTCCACCATATTCTATGATTCTATGATTTTATGACAATAGTATGCCTGACAAGATGCAGTATCTCCCTGAAACGGCTTGATGCAGTAAGGCATCATATTGCCCTTTACTATTACAGATTATGCAATCTTGCTGTAAACTTCGGTATTTGGGAGACAAAACATTATTGTTACACTTCATGCATTTGTAAAAGGAAAACATGATCATATTTTAAAATGTGGTTACATTTTGTATATGACAAAATGTGAACTTTGTTCACGTTTGTAACTAAGTTAGCATGAACTTCGGCACCAAATTGCCAGTAAGTTTCCATGCAGAGATGAGTTTTTTCTTGAGACACTAAATTGGATGTGTTTCAGATAATTTCTTTGGGGATGTGCATGTTCTAAAACTCAGTATCTAGCTTGAGGAGCCTTTTGTCATAGAACTCAGAAGAGAACACAACATTTTCCCAGATAAAATCTTCAGGGTGAGATTCTGTTAATTCAAGGTTAATGTCAATTTGGAAATGCTTTCTTTTCACACTGCTTGTTTAGAAATGATAGGAATTTATAACCCTTTTGATTTATGTCTTTTCTCTCTGCTCTCTCATATACCAATAAATGGTTCATTCTGCTTAAGCTAAACATAATTCTCTTAAACATAACTTTGAAAACTGGGTTAACGTTTGGCCAATACACATGAAGGCTAATGAAACTTTGACATTGGAAGGAAGCAGAGCAAGGTGAGGCTAACTAAATTCACTCTCTGCAAAGAGTCATTTTAGACTTGGTGTGGAAAAAGGTGGCAGTGCAATAAGCACAAGGGAAGTAGGAAAGCATCTGACACTGTAGCCCGGTGGAAAGAATAATAGAGATGCTGGTTCCTGTTCTAGGGAAAATCTTGCAGTCTTGTAACAAAATCTTGAGTAAATAACAGTGGCAATGTGTGCCAAGTCCCAGAAATCCAACGCCTAGGGACTACCCAGATAAAGGGCAGAGGGTCAAGAGTCTTTGCCCATTTTTCACTGAAACCCATGATTCATGTATGCCTTTCTGTGCAGTGCCTCATCTTAATGGCAGTAGTCCAGCCCATAATCTGGTGTTTAAAACACTGCAGAGATTCAGAGATTCAGAGGTCAATTCTTGCCTTACCTTCCCACGTGAAGATGACAGAAAGACAGGTTTCATACCTGAGTGCTCTAGCTAAATTATTATAGAAAATCAGAAGAAGCCAACCTTCTCTTCCAACTGTGAAAGTGGTGATGACTGCTGTACTCAGTGCCCAGAAGCCTGTGTATAACAGATTGTCCTGAATACATTTAACAGATAAGGACCTTTAGAGATTTTGATGTCTCTTTGTTCTTTTTTCACAAAGAGATGGGGTCCCACCTAATCAGTGGAACATTTCTGAGCTTGAGCAACAGGCCTTCCTAAAGTAAGTAGGGACAGTGATTGATTTGAGGTATCTTAGGGCAGGAAGTGCTCGAAAACAAGCAGACATGCATGTGAATGCCATTTCAATTCAGAATTTAAGCAGCTTGGGTCTTATCTGTTTTCGGTTTTTTTGACAGGAGAAGCAAATGATTGCGTTGATGTGAAGTTCTTGGTATTTTGGAAGCTGCTACTCATTGACAGATATCTGGATGTAGTGTGTTAAAAAATAATAATGGGGCCAGAGAGCATGACATAAAAAGCAGGCATAAAAAATGGTATTAAAGTTACCTATTATTTTCCCTGGCACAATATTGAAAGTCTCAGCTTTTGCTTTAGCACACTCAAAACTGTGATGAAACGTGTACCAATTATCCCATATGGAACATATTTTATAATAGCAATATCATTTAATTTAAATGTCATGAGATGACTATTCAGACCCCATAAAGGCTGGGGGCAATTTAGATGTAGCTCAAATTTTGCAATATTGAAGAGTCATGATTATCCCATGCAAATTTACACTCATTTATGCATTACTATTTCATTTTTGTGTAGCCCCAATGAGCAGTAATTACAAAATGTATGAACATCAAAATGAAAATATATAATCATAAAAGAGAAATAAACAACAAATATACCAAAATCTAGGAGTTATAACCATGTGACAAATAAAAATTTGTCTAATGATCAACATTTCCTGTTGCTACGAGGTGTTTACCTGTATACTATCTAACAAGCAAGCAAAAGGATCAAGCATTTCTGGCCTACGCTTAGAAATTTCTCACCAAAGAATTCCCCAGAACTGTATTGGGTTTTTAGATGTGAAGTGCTCAGATGTTCCTTCGCCCTGTCAGATAACATTGCAGGTGTGTGATGTTTGCATGCTTTCATGATTCACCACACCAAAGCAGCACATAAGAAGTCATCAATGGGGCAAAATGATTGTCTACAAAGATTACACTACACAGATGGTTTAGTTTCTGTAGCCAACAGGCAAGGGTTGTCTAATCAACTGGAATGTGACCCAGCATGTGGTGAACCTGGCTTCAACCAACAAATGAAGTGGAATTGCCCCAGCTTACAGACTGTGATTAATGTTGAACTTTGACAAAACTCTGATCATTTCTATGAAAGAAAGCTAAGTTTGTTCTCCATTTGTAGAAAGAATGTGTATTTTTTATTGACTAAACCCAGAGGAAGAAACTGTATTGATCTGAGAGAGTTTGCCTTTCCACACAGTGACCCTCATTATCTTTGACTTCAGCTCTACAACTGAGCCAACTGCTCAGGAAACTGTTTCCATGTTCACCTTCTAGATGAATAATGCCACCCAGTTAAAGGAAGGCTTCCTGACTTTCCTAGAGAAAACAGTATCCTTTGGGAATGATCTGCCTGCAAGTTTCATAACAGCAACCATCAAAGTTGGCTAATCCTTGTGCTTAGCTTTGCTATTCGGGATCGTGCTACTGTAGCCATATTCACTAAAGTCCAGATACACTAAAGGACATAAGGTTTTATTGTTGCTCCACTCTGATTGATTGATCAAGGTGAGTAAGAATTAGCTGAATAAAATGTGGATGGCTAGCTCTCATGATAAACTTTGAAGAGTGGATTTGGTATACTAAACAGAGTATGATCTTGAAATGTAGAGACAGTTGTCCACTAAAAGCTCCTCTCAGAAAATTCTGATTCCTGGTCATTTATATGTTTGAATTTCAATGTGGAGTATTCAGCACGATAAAACTGACAGAATTATGCAAGTTTCTTTGAAGAGAGTTATAATACACGTGGGAATAAAAATCTGAGTAGTTTCCAGCATTATTCACAAGTTAAGGTTTTAAATAAAAATAAAGAATTGATATCTTAATGCAAAGTACTCCCTATTGTGTTGTTGGTGCTGATCACTAGTGTCCCGATCCAATATCGGGGGAGGT